>NW_006239160.1:1020380-1029371 GCF_000226075.1 Solanum tuberosum
ATTTGAACAATTTGAAGTATATGAAAATATTTTTGGTTTTCTATTTAGTGGGAAAAAATTGAGATCATTAGATGATGAGAATTTGAAAAAATATTGTCTTAAACTTGAATGTTCCTTAAAACATAATACTCACTCCGATATTGACGGTTTAGACTTATTTTCTGAATTAAGAGTGTTAAGGGAAATCATAAAAGTAGAAGACAATACTCTAATTGAGATACTCAATCAAATAAAAAGACTTGATTCTTTTCCAAATGCGTACATTGCTTATAGAATAATGTTAATAATTCCTGTAACAGTCGCCTCAGCCGAAAGAAGTTTTTCAAAATTAAAAATAATAAAATATTATTTAAGATCGATAATGTCTCAAGAAAGATTAAGTGGTTTGGCTATATTATCGATTGAAAAAGAATTATTAGAAGAGATTGACTACACAAAAATTATTAATAACTTTGCTTCTCAAAAAGCTATAAAAATAGATTTAAAATAAAAACATTTATAATTTTTTTTTTAAGGCCTCTAGTTTGATTTTGGCCTTAGGCCACCAACGGGTTTGAGCCGCCCCTGGTCTCCTCCCATACACCCAATGCCCCAAACCCGCCCCTTGACTATCCACCCTAACCTTGAGGCCCCACGCCCTCCCACCATGATACTGTTTTGTTAGATTAGATGTAAATATTCTTGAGATGATAATTTTTTGCTTACTTACCAAACACCAAAAAAAAAAAAAAGTAGTAAATTCACTTGTTTTCCAATAAAGCATTTTCTATGAGAATATTTTTCATGAAAAACATTTTCCTTCCTACCAAACACACTCGAACCAAAGCATCATTAATAATGTTAGTTTAATAAAATACACATCTAATTAAAATTTTGTTAAAGGGTATGCCAAGTCAATAGGGGCCAAGTAATATGAAATGAAGGGAGTATTATTAAGAATTTATTTAGTAAACTAATTTTATTAATTATTATGTTTTGACAACTTGAATTTGATTACTAATACTTATATAGCTATTTAATGACAAGGATAGTATAAGAAACAATTATTGTATTGACACTCTAGGTCATTTCCTCAGTATTGCATCATTTTCGGTGTTTAAAGCTTTTTTTATAGCGATCCTAAATTATTTATGACTTGATAGGACTGATAGTTCGACCACTTAATCGTTTGTTTGGTTTTTATGCAAGATTATGTGTTTTAAAGCTTCTAAAGTTTGAACAGTTTACTTTGGTCAAAACTTCAGGTGAACGACCTCAGAATACAATTCTGATGGATCTATTAGCTCTGGAACATTGACTATAATTTTGATGGACCCTTAGTTAAAATCCCGAGGCTTACAAACCCATTTTGAACTACCTAGTGGTTTTTGGCCAAAGCGAGGCTTGGGTGTGGGACCCAGTTTTTGTCAAGAGGACATCTTTTGAAAGTAACAATAGTTCCATTGAGTTTGGAATGCCAAATCTAAGTAGGAAGAAAGTTAGGTTTGCATTGGTGGGACCCCAAGCCAATTCTGAAGGTCCAACAGAGACTTAGGATTTTCATCCTAAGTGCTGGTGCACCAACTACTAGAGTGGTCACTCCCGCAGAACCTAGGCTCACACTTGCGACCTAGCTCTTGTGGTGTCAAGTCGGCTCCTGCGGTCTAGCAGTGTGAGAAAGGTGTTGCTTCTGCGGATAGGCCATTGTTTCCATGAGTAGCCCTGCTCCTAGGGAGCATACTGGTAGGTTAATCCTCACACAGGTGGCCTCTTTCCACTTTAGCAAGATAGCACCTGCGACGTCGGGGTTGCCGAAGCGATAATTACAGTGATTAATTCACTGAAGTTCCTCCATTATTTCATTTCGTCTTTGGGTGTTGGAGAGCTTGATTTTTGGTGATTTCTTATGGGAATTATTGTTTTGATCTAGGAGTGGTGTTGGGGACTTGTTAGACTCATTGTTTACGTGTTTAAACCTATAAGTTGCCTTCCCTATTCCTCATTTTTTGTCTTCAATTGTGATATCCTGAATTCTTGATGCATGAGGTGTTTCAGGTTGATTTAAATTTTGAATTGTGCTCCTTTTTTAGGAACAAGTTCCTTGAGTTGGATGGACCAATTGATGGAGTCAATTAAGAGATTTCTTGTGCAAGTCCCATAATATCATTTTGACTTATTTTTAGTTTCATCTCTTATTATTGCGATTTGGGTGTCAAAACGTCCATACTGACATCGCGATCATTTATTTGATTATGTGGCAGCATTCAGAGGTATTTCAGAAGGGTAAAACTCCGATTTAGTAAACTTTAGAGTGTGCACGATCAACTTCGAGATAGGCTATGGTTTAATGATCTTAAATTGAGTTTGTGTTGGTATTTGCCTATTGTCTAACTAGTTTTGGGAGGGTTCTTAGCATGCTTCATGTTTAATTTATATAAATCATGTCTAAGCCTTCTTTTCGGGTAATTCATGGTAAATTGAACATGTCTACCTTATCCGCATTGTCGTATTATGCCATGTTGTGACTATATGTTTTGTTGTATTGATATTGGTGACTCATATTTGGCCTTAGCCTAGGCGTAGACTAGTGATTGCCTTAGAACTGCTATTTTGGAAAAGTTATGCCTTAGTAATCCTCTGATATTGCTTCAAACGTTTCTAGCTCCCCGTAGACTAATGTAACAGACTTGGGTTTAGTAGTATGAATCGTTAGCTAGGTGAAAACTCCACTCTTATTGGACTTTTATCCATAACTTTCTTATGTTACTGCTCTAGCATGTTTCAGTTCTGATTTTGGCCCTTATTGATTTCATCAGACCGGATCATGGGTTTTAAGCTAGAATGGGTCCCTTTTAACTCCGATGAAGGTTTTTCCCTACAGTATCTTTCTACTTGGCGATGAGCGTGTGATTACAAAAGTTCTTCAAAGTGGTCTAGCCACAGTTTGAGGTCTGTTCACATTTTTGCTAGCCATGGTTCGAGGTTCGTGCGCAATTTTATCAACATTGGATTGAGTCTGGCGTTTCAGTCAGCTTTGAGTCTTGACACCTTGATTCTAGTGAGTTCTTTGAAGTGCTTTCACCGTGTTCGAGGTGCGATTTCAGTTGTATTAGTTCTAGATCATACTTCATTTCATCTTAGGATACCATTAGGTTTTCTATGTACTTATCAGACTTATAGGGCTTCGTTTGGATTATTTTCATTTCAATTGTGCATGAATGTACCTTCTGGGATTATGGGAGCCAGTTAGGTTGTAGTTAGTTTCTTTACTTTATCGTTCCATTCTTTCTAGATTACTGAGGTGTATAGTTAGACTTCCTGTTATTGTCACATTTATATATCCCTTACCTACCGTTTATTCCCTCACTTTTTATTTTGTATTTTCTTTCCAATCTCAGTAGGCCTATGATGCCTACTGGGTACCTGTTGTTTTGGTGCTCATGCTACACTCTACATCTATTTTTCTAATGCAGATTCGAGCACCAACCAACAATGTTGATTTCAATGTGTTTACCGAGATTTCTGGAGATAGAGATTGAGTTATATATATATATATATATAGTTTTTGGATAGTTTTTGTATTCGATATTAGTTTGTACTTATTTTGGTTATTTTGTAGCTTGTACTTTTTTTAGTAGCTTTATATCTTTTCCCACCAGGTCGTGGGATTGGATCTTGTATTGTTATATATATTTATGTCATTTCCTTTTTTCCATTGTGTATTCCTTTATTATGTTGTTATCTTCACGTTGGTTGTTGATTCTGCCCAATATGCATGTTACTTGTCGTTTCGGGATAGGGGTTTGCTTACCTATAGGTGGGTTTTTGGTATGTGTCATCATGACCGGAGGTTTCATATCATGAAAAGTTGGTAATAGAGCCTCAGGTCCGTCGGTGTCGTTGGTACAAAGCTAATGTCTAGTAAAGTTCGACAGATCGGTGTGAAAATATGTGTATCCTATCTTCGAGAGACTACATGACATCTATAGGAAGATTTTTCCTTTAGGTTGTTATTGTTCATTTGGTAGTCTTATTCAATTCCTAAAATCATGTTTCACTCTTTCGTTGGATGGCTCATATGTGTGGTTCACTGGCTGGGATGATGCTCACAAGCCAGTAAATAGATCCCCAGTTGGGGTCAAAGGTCGACCCCCTGGTCGGACGCGAGCTGGAGCACTAACTTAGGATCGGGTCAGAGATGTGACACATGGTCTAATTATGAAGACTCATCTAGCTCTTATTCCTCCACAGTCGGTGGGGTCGGGACTAGCCTAGCCACTACTCGAGCCAGCCATTGCCTCAGAGTTGCATGTGACTATAACTAAGCTATTGGTCATGTTAGAGTGCATGCAGCAGTCCCCAGCTCCAGTTATGCTAGCACCGCAGGTTCAGCCGACATTATCAGCTCCTCAGGTTGAGGTGTCACCATCACCCATCACCGCTAATTATTGCAGTTGGAGTTATGCCATTAGAGGAGTATAAGATGCTCTAAGTGTTCTTGGGACTGGCTCCTTCGAGGTTTTTTGGGGCTGTAGGGGAGGACGTCAATGAGTTTTTGATGACCTGTAAGGAGAGATTGTATACCTTGTGGTCAATAGAGTCTAGAAGAGTAGACTTTACCGCATATCAGCTTGAAGGGCTAGCCATGTAGCGACCCTTTCGGAGGGATACTACCACTTAACGAGAAACCTAATTTAATACTTGAGACATTTAAAAGAGATTAACGAAGGGCATATTGATTTTAATCTAGTAAAGGGATTGGGTTCATAAGAAATGATTTAGTTAAGGATATACATCTTGCCTATTTAAACATTTATTTGATGTTAAAATTGACATGACGTGGAATTTAACTTATGACAGAAAAACCCTCCCAGAATAATTTAAGCAAATAACTGACGAGCTTTTCATGCATATACTATCCTCACACTTAAGGATGAGATAACAAGAATATTACCAACTTCCGAGTACCGAAATCAGCCGGTTCATGCTTCACACAAACATTCAAAAGTAATAGTAAATTTCGTAT
Source organism: Solanum tuberosum (assembly GCF_000226075.1). Taxonomy (NCBI): domain Eukaryota; kingdom Viridiplantae; phylum Streptophyta; class Magnoliopsida; order Solanales; family Solanaceae; genus Solanum; species Solanum tuberosum. The sequence goes on from NW_006239160.1 coordinate 1,025,386, forward strand.
ATTACAAGACTTGGGTTTACACACCCCAAAAGAACAAAACATATAGACATACTTATATTACAACCCATGGTGACATGATCAAATTAGTCCTCAAAATTTCATGTAAATATATAACACATAGATAATGTACAAGTCCCAAGGTTTATACAAAATATAGATGCCTATATGCAAATGTGATCCTCTTTAAGGCTCTCAAAATCTCCATCTCCAATGGTCAGCTTCATGCATCCTCTCGAACATTCCCTATGATAGAAACAACTATCGCTAAGCATATAGCTTAGTGGTGCAAAAACTATAGGTTCGGAGCCCTCAGATTCACCAAGTTACCTTTCTCAAGTCATGGGCAGCATAATTGAACATAATAAATAAATCAAGGAAACAATATATAAAGAGTATCAATTTCGATATTTAAAGATCCAAATGTCAAGAACGCTCATAGCACCAATTTCCAAGATATTCAATAACAAGGCTCGCCTAATACATACATCATGTCGTCACACCAAGCACAAACAGGTATCAAGAAGGGTCGACGCCCTGTATCAAGAAGGGTCAAAACCCAATAATCAAGAGAACCAAGAACCATATTAAAAATGGCTTTCTAGTTCGTACTTAAAATGGACAACTTCCATTTTTAAGACGGTGTAAAAATCCAGAGTCAAGATGGCAAATGATCTGAATCAAGAGGCATGCCAATAGTGAGAAAGTCACAATCACAAGAAGGACAAGGTCCCAACAAGAGTGCCAGGTGATCAAATAATCCGTACAAGTGGGCGAGTTACACAAGCGTCTTTAACGTCTTAAATGATACCAACACGACAATGCAAAGTGACAAGAGGTAACCAAGGTACCAAGATCAACTTTCAGATATACCAGTAATTAAAAGAGTGCAAGTACAAGTTTATACACAAAACTCAGTGCTTTAGCAAAGAAGCAGTCCAACACAACTTCGCGAGTTCAGACCGTAGACCAACCAATGTTTCAAGGTCCTCAACTTGTTCACGAGTATATACAACCTTAAAAACACAATTAAATAACTTCTTTAATTCCTAGCAGATCAATAATGTTGATGTAAAACAGGATTATCATCACAAGTAAGCTTAGCCTGTACAAATACGACTATGCTCCTAAAACAGTAATTCTGGCCAGCCTAGTACCTCATGTCGCAACTTATATTTGAAAAGGAAAACGGCAAAACTAGACTTTATAACCTTCATGAAAGATGTAGATACATCTCTTAGGGTTGCAAAAAAATAAGAATCACTGTAAAATATATTTTGTATAAAAAGATATATTCAAAACACTAACAGTTGTTCATACAGGATTTGTAATTTCAAAATCTTGACAGAATTTGTCCTATGTTGCGTCCCATATTTCGAATTAATAACAGCTAAATTAGGGTTTTACATAAACATAAGAGTTGTAGGTCTACGAAGTAGCTTTCCAAATCATATTTATTCACTGTAAATGAAGTTCTAGAGAAAGAGATATTCATAAAATACCAAACACTACCCAGCTCAGAAACAGATTTCGTCACTTACCAAGAAGAAGTGTGTATCTCGAATTCCAGCCAAAAGGGCCAAGTTTTTCTCTTGTGATTTTGAAGAACAACTTGTTAGATAATGTTCTAAGGTTCTTATACTAAAGGTGAGACGAATTTTACTAGCAGAGGTGTCAAAATATAGTCTCAAAAGTGAGGCTAGTCACATGTACAGCTATCACTAAAAGGGCTGTTCAAATAAAAGTAGGCTGCCCAAAAAGCATACATATATACCTATATGTATATACCTAATACCAACACTTTCAATTTATATGTAATTCTAATTAGAAAATTACGTAAATACCCCCATACAATACCTTAAATTACGATCACAATTATGTTAAGCAAGGTTGCAAATATCACAAAATTTCAAGTTCCCAAAATGAGAATAAAACATATTCTAGTAATTAAGCAATGGTGTATCGACATGCGAATGTTGGTCTAGTATTTAGGGGTGTTACAAGCCAAAAAGTGATGGTGATTGTATATGGAGTGTAGAGAAGCTAGGTCACCTCCTGTATCTTCGACTGAGTTTTTAAAGGCTTTTTTGGCCATATTTATATCGAGAAACATTAGAGATTGACTACAAAATCAGTTTGCTAGGTTGGAGCAGGCCTCTGACCATGTCGAAGTACAAGGCTGGGTTACATGAGCTCTCCAAACATGCTGCCATGATTTTACCTACAGAGTAAGAGAGAGTTTGTTGCTTCGTCCATGTATTGAGGCTGTAGTTATGAATCGAGAGTGAATCTATGGCTTCAATGGGCAAATATTTTTTGGATGTTGTTGATCACACTCGTACTATAGATGAGCTCCATCGCAAGGCCCAAAGATGCATCGATAAGAGGGAATGCCACTAGGGCAGCTATAATGGTTCTCATTCTAAGGGCAGGGACCATTATGATAGATCTCAGCAATGCTACCAGCATCAGGGTTATTCCAGTCGGCATGTTCAAGCAACACTCCAAGCCTTAGAGAGCGACCTGTATAACTGAGGTGGTGATGGTTTATGTTAGAGTTCGAGAGACTCGCATTTGGGATCTTTGGGTCGTGGTGGTCGATCTTCTCATAGTTGTGCTTCTCAGGGTTGTTATGATTATGGTAAGCTTGACCACTAATCTAGAGAGTTTCCCTTGTGAGGGATGATTGTGCTTGCTCCACAGACACCTCAACCAATTTTGGCAGTAGTACCGACTAGAGGTAGTGCCCAAGGTCAGGATCATAGAGGTGGTCACCAAGAAGCTCGAGGAGGACCCCAAGGAGGTAAGTCAGGAGATAGATTAGACGTTCAGTTCATAGGGCCACCTATATACAACTCCAACGAGGTGGGAAGCTGAGGCATTGGACGTTGTCATCATAAGTACGATTCTTATATGCCATTAAGTCCGCCTCAGTTTTATTTAATCCGGATTCTACATATTCTTATGTACATGTTTATTATGCTTCCCAAATAAGTATGTTTTCTTAGACTCTATTAGCGTCGTTACATGTTTCGACCCCGTGTGGGTGAGTCTTTAGTAGTGGATCTGGAGTATAGATCATGTTTGGTGACTATCCAGGGGTGTGACACTAGGACTGACTTTATTGTGTTGGATATGCTTGATTTTGATGTTATTATGGGCATGGAATTATGATAAGACACTTATATCAATTATTATTTCTTAAAAAACGTGCAAAGTTTAATCTGAATAAGTAAAAGTGAGGGAGTTATATATTCCCCTTGATTTGCTAAAAAATATAAGTAAAAAAATTATTTTTAGTTAGGGTCAAGTACAATAAAACGGAGGAAGTTACTCCCTCTATCCCATTTTTAAGTGTCATTATGAAAAAAAAATTAATTACAATGTAGGAATATATTTACCATATTTTATTATTCTTATTCTATCAATCATTGTTACTTAAGGAACATGCAAAGTGTAATCTGAATTGGTAAAAGTGAACGTACAACAATAGATTCCTCTTGATTTGCTAAAATAAATAAGTAAACAAAATTATTTTAGTTAGGGTAAAATAACATAAAGCGAAGGAAGTTACTTCCTCCATCTCATTATAAGTGTCATCATGAAAAAACCTAAGTACAATGTAGGAATATCAAGGGCGGCTCAACACTAAAGCCACTGCATCCCCAAAAAATAAGGGCTCCAAAGAACTTAAAAACCCCCAAATTCAATTATGAAAACATTTGCACAAAAAAGAAATGAATCCGACTAAGGGTGTGTTTGGTATGAAGGAAAATGTTTTCCAATTTTCTCATGTTTGGTTGGCCTAAATGTTTTCCAAATCAACTCATTTTCCTCAAATTTAAGTAAAAATGACTTCCCTTCAAAACTTAAGGAAAACATTTTTCAAAACTCTCTTCCAACTTCAAATTACAATTATTTTTTCTTTTTTGTTGAAAAAATCAATTTATTTTGTCCCTACCCTCAAACCCCCCCCCCCCCCAACTAAA
>NW_006239160.1:1029679-1037213 GCF_000226075.1 Solanum tuberosum
CCAAAAAAAAATTTAATTTTTAAAAAAAAATATATTTTCAACTTCAAAATTTTATTTTTTCACCCCAATCCTCGACCCCCCCTAAAAAATTAAGTTTGTTTTTAAAAAATATTTCAACTTCAAAATTCCCAAAAAAAAATTAAGTTTGTTTTTAAAAAATATTTCAACTTCAAAATTCCCAAAAAAAAATTAAGTTTGTTTTTAAAAACTATTTTCAATTTCAAAAATTATTTTCTACTCTAGTAAAAATAAAAGATATTTCTCAAAAATATTTTTCATTCATAAATCAAACACTAAAAATCTTTTTCGGAAAATATTTTTTACTCACCAACCAAACATGAGAAAATAAGTCAAAAATCAACTTGTTTTCCAGGAAAATATTTTCCATGGAAAACATTTTCCTTCATACCAAACACACCCTAAGAGGCAAAGATAAAACGAAGAAACAAAAGCAAGAAGCACCGCATTAACACTTGGAAGAAACAAAATACCAAGTAGAATACAAATAAATTATGCATTTATTGTTACTATTTATTAAATTTTTCTTAAAAGTTTGTTGCTAATCTCTTTGTGAAATTTTATTATTGATGTAATTATAATTAAAAATAGTAGACAACAAAATTTACAATTACTTTTTATTTCTCAATTTATCTAATTCACTTTAATTTGAATTAACTATGTTTTAATATTGGCTTTGTAAGATCATCTTCAATTCTTTGAGATGTTTTACTAAACATTTCAAGCTTAAACTAATTAAATTAACAAATAATTAAATTTTAAAAAATATTGCCTTAACTTTGGATGTCTTCTAAAGGTAATAATCACTATAATATTGATTTTTCTAATTAAAAGTATTACGAAATATTATATAAGTAAAAAAAAAAATGATACTCTAATAGGCATATTCAATAAAGTGAAATCTTAATTTTATTTGAAAACACTTTTAGAATAATTTTGATAGTTTATGTAACAATTGATTCTATTGAAAAAGTTTTCAAAATTATAATCAATAAAAAGAGATTTAAACATTTGTAGTGTTGTATAACGTACATATATTTATTCTTTTCTAACAAATATTGCAAGAAATGTTATATTGTTAATTGAAAAAGAAGAAATAATTATTAAATTATAACCCATTACAAAAAAAAATTGGCATTTATGAGAATAAAATATAAAAAAAAAATTCAAAAAAATATAACTCCATTTTCTAAATGAACAGGCTTTAAGTCACACATTTTAAAAAATTCAAATAAATATAAGGGTAGTATTTAAAACAAATTTTATCTCCCATTACTTTTACTTTTTCACTATTCTAAATATAGATTTTCACTTTTACTTGATCACGATTTCAAAGTCGGATCTCAAGTCGGGAGTCGAGAGTTGGGGTTGGGCCTCGATAGAATGTCAGGGTCAAGTTCTTCTTTTAAAGTCGGGTCCCGCATCGAGTGTCAGGGTCAGGTCCTGGTTCAAAAGCCCGGTCACAGTTTGGATCTCAGGTCCCGGGTTTGGGTGTCGGGTTGGATCCCATGTCGGGTGTTGGGGTTGTGTCCCGGCTCAGGTGTCAAGGTCGGGGTGAGAGTCGAGTCCCTATTCGAATATGAGTCCAAGAGTCGGCGTTAACTCCAATGTCGGGTCGGATTCCGAATAGTTCATCCAGGTTCTGTCTCGGTTCAAGTGTCAGGGTTGGATTTTGAATCGATTATCGGGGTTAATTTTTCGGGTCAAATATTATTTTCCTGAAAATATTTTCTACTCTCTAGCCAAAAAAAAATATTTTTTCTGAAAAATGGTTTTTATTCCAACCAAATATTTTTTTTAAATCCACTCATCACCCAAATATGAGATAAGTTAGAAAGCAACTTGTTTTTCAAGAAAATATTTTCTAGAAAAAGATTTTATTTGTATCATACTTTTATCATCACTCTTTTCATTTATAAAAAAGAGAGCACATTTTTCTTTAACTAAAGAGAGAGTTAGTAAATGATTAAATAAATTTAATATGGATATAATACATAATTTTTTAAGGGGCGGGCAAATCAAAAATATTAAATTAACACAGGAATGAGTACTATGTAAAGTGAGCATTACTAATAACTTTTGAGTTCTTTAATAACTGACTAATTGAGCAGTTATTTTGGGATATTTGTTTTGGGGTAAAACAACACTTAAAAATGGAACAGAGAAAGTAACATTTTTAATGCAGATCTTATCCATCCTAGAAATACGATTGTTCGGTAGAGCGTATTAAAAAGAAAAGTCATGTATTAACTTTTTGCATTACTTATATCTAATTTGGTACACTTTTTCAATCAATGTTTGCACTTTATTTGATACTAACATATGTATAACTAATACTGGAAAATTCATGGTATTAAAAATGCAAGAGGTTTATGCATAAATTATCATAATTAAATACACAATCTTATTCTCAAAACATTTTCAACATCCTTTGATCATATTAGAATATTCGTAAATAAATAATCTTTTTTAAAATTATACAATGTACGTTATTTTTAATACGTCAAGTCAAACAATACATAAGAAATAATCTTTGAATTACATTATTAATATATAATATTCTTATACACGCTAACAAACGCGTATTGTTATTTCATCTTTTCTCGAATCTCCCATAACGAAAAAAAATATGATCTATAGATTGTATTTTTTTAATTTAGTTTTTTAGCATGAATTGAGTTTGTAGAGAGCGAGTCCCAAGGGCTTCAATCAAAATCCGTTAGACAAGAAATATAATTCCACGTGCAGACATACTTCTATAAATACAATATAATTTTCACTCAAAAACTTCTCTAAAGGTGGCACAAGTCCAATCATTAATCAACAAAAAACAATACTTTTACATTGTAGATTCTTTTCCCCTTTCCATTTTTCATATTTAGTTCATCATTTCATATATTGTGACACTTGAGTTGTTGATCCATTTTTCATATTTAGTTCATCATTTCATACATTGTGACACTTGGAGTTGTTGATTCTCACAAAATCTTTAAGATCAAATTCCAATACCAAGTATGAGAATTTGATCATCAATCTTTTTATTTTCTGTCGTTTAAACATTAGGTCAATATTGGAAGAAAAAAAAAAGTTAAATGGATCCTGTATGTGATTTGTGTAGTGAAGCGAGGGCAGTGGTGTATTGTAAATCAGATTCAGCGAGGCTTTGCTTGCAATGTGATGACTATGTGCACTCACCAAATCTTATATCACGAAGACATTCTCGTTCTTTCATATGTGACAAATGCAATTCACAACCATCAGTTGTGAGATGCATGGATGAGGCAATAAGCTTATGTGAACGCTGTGATTGGGATGGAAATGGCTGCATCGGGACAGGGCATCGACTCAAGAAGTTGAATCCTTACACTGGATGTCCCTCTCCTGATGAGTTTACAAAGATGTTGTCACAAGTTCTTGAAATGCCTATTGGTACTGACACTAATTTTGGAAGCTTTGGTAATTCTTTTTGTAGCTCGTTGAGTATTAATGAGAATAATAGCAGTTTGGAGACTAAAGTGAATGAAGGTTCATTTGTTCCTAGTAAGCTAAATGAGTTAGCTTCTAATTATAAGTTTGAAGCAGCGTGGGCAATTCCTCTCGAACCAAATTACCTGACTTCCTATCACCCAGATCTGACACCCTTCTCAGAGGGATCTGCCCTTTCTAAGGTTATATTACTCTTAGATTTTCTACTATTTCCTTTTTTGTTTGTTTGCATTGTTTTGATATCCGTCACATGTGTGAACTGTTCTAAGAAATGACGTCATAATTTAGAGGTGAATTCAGGATTTAGACTCAGTGAGTCTTGGTGTTGAATATGTTGTATGCACTAATAGTACTTTGTTTGTTTACTTCAAATGCAGAAAGATTGTCCGATTAAGGATCTTGGATTACAGGAAGGTGATGTTCTCTCAAAAGGTGTTGATTTTGATGACGTGACATTGGATTTCAACTGTGGTTATGAGATTTTGCCCAATTCACTACCGACTGGATTCTCTGATGAAAACAAGGAATTAGATTGCCTAGTCATGGAGAAAAATTCATCTGTCACAGGATCTAATAATGTGGAAACATCTCACGAGGTTTGTGTTACTGCTTTCTTAATTTACTCTCTTACGTTCCCCATAAATCGAGTTTTAAAGACAGTCTACCAAATGCAGAGGAACCAGATTCTACTGTTGACACAACTAAGGCAACTTGTTAATAGCTTTTTGTTTTGGTGGCTTGTTTTAATTTGTAAATATCTGTTACTTACTATACATGTGCCTTTTTGTGTTTGTTTTTTTTTGGAGTAGCTTTAGTTATTCCATTTGTACTTTTTGTTAGGCAACATCTTCAGTGCAGCAAGAGTATATGGGGTTGCAGTCCTCACAAATGTCTGCAGCTGCGAGTTCAACGAATCTATTGCAGACAATGAGTGCCAATGCTAATTGCATGCTTATGAATTCCAATTGCAACGGAAGCATTGGCGCCTTACCCTTTCTACCTGCACCAATTCATCCAAGCATGTCATTATCACTCTCCAACATCACTGGAGAAAGTTGTGCAGAACAAGATTGTGGATTGTCACCGGGGTTTCTGAATGAAGCACCATGGGATTTGAGTTTGGAAAATTGTCCACAGAAAAGGCATGAAGCCAAGATGAGATATAACGAGAAAAAGAAAACAAGAACGTAAGTTGATCCATAGTCATCCTACATTTGATCTGTCATAGCTTGTTTATTGTTGCTGTTATATTCATTCCATTGTCTCATTAAAATTTGTTACCGTGAGTTAAAGTCCTACATTGGTTGGGGAATGAACCGGTGATTTTCTTATATGGACTTGAACAATTCTCCCTCACGAGTGTTGAATTAGAAACAGGTGTCATATCTCTACAGTATTGCAACATTGTTCTGAGAAGTATCTATGTTCAAATAGGGAAACTTTGATCTTTTGCAACTCTTGCATTTAGAGTCCCTATTAATGTCATTTATTTTTCTTCATTTTCACCTTGAGTAAACTTTTCATAGATTCTCTTTATTCCCTAGGTACAATTTTACCAAAAATTTCTATACCAATTTGCTAGTACCATTTATCTAATCTAACATTTTCAGTACGTAGATTCGTTAAGTGATTAAATAGCAACCTTTTCCCTTTATTGATATTATGCTTTGTGACATGAAGGTTTGGTAAGCAAATAAGATATGCTTCACGTAAGGCTAGGGCAGATACCAGAAGACGAGTTAAAGGTAGATTTGTTAAGGCTGGTGAAGCTTATGATTATGATCCATCTGAAACAAGAGATTTCTGAGATAAGACGGATGATTTTGGTCTCCCTTCTACTTTGTCAACACTTACCAATGTATTAAGGTACCTTACAACAACACGTGTCAAAATAATCAAATAACTTATGATGTTGTTTCTACATCTCTATTTGGCTTAGCTATGATGACAATTAGGCTCAATGAGTTGAACTAACTTTCTGATTAACCTGTAAACTGCTAAGGTAGGAGGCCTGAGAAGACCTTGTAGTTGCTTGGAAGTCATATCTAACTATATTCAACATAATGGAAAACGTGGACGACTAAATCAAAACATGCTCAAGACCTGAAACACTTTTTTTTTTGCTCGACTCTAATTATCATCCCAGGGACCTTCTAGGCTAGTTTAAATAAGCAAACTCTTGTGATCCCTTATATAATTGTGTCTTAACTTACGCTATGACATGTCACCTTTTTTGTACTTTAAACTACGCTGAAGGGGAGTAATGCATACTGATGATCGATGAAATATTTAGAGTTCTCTTTTTAAAATGACTATGGTGCTGCATCACATTAACTTGTTTACTACTTGAAATATTTCCAACTGTGCAGAATGATGATTTATGTCACGGTTTTTCTTGACGTTAGCATCTTTGTCTATCTGTATAAAGCAGGCCTTTAATGAACACTCTGAACAAGAAGAGGTTGTCATGATTTACAATGGCCTAACTGGTATTTCTACTAGACTGTTGCTTTCTCATAGGTAATTATAACAAACATGTACTCTCATTATAGTTTGCGTTTATGTTGCTGTGTTTTCTTATTCTGTTTTCGTTCTTGAAGGATCGCACAGTCAGATGATACAATTGCAAAAGGACTCTGCCTTTCCAGTGCATTCTGAAGTCAGAAAACCTCAACGTATGATCTGTTGAGGTTTTCTGACTTCAATGAAATCCATATCCGGTGCCATCTAATAAGCTTCGACATTATTAGCACTTAGATCGTTTGCTTTCACATTTTCCTTCTCATTTAATAGACGATATCTATTGAACTCGAGCTATATTCATCTCATTGAATTGGCTTTAGCAATTTTTTTAATAAGGTATTTTGAAGGACAGAAAAACAACAGGGATTTGTGGCCAAAATGGTCACCTTAATTTTCCTAAGTTTTATTACAGTTAAATATTTGTGGCACTGAGTGAGCAATCTTGGCTTCCCTTATGCTTGGATGCTCTTATGCTCACTCCGTTCCAATTTATGTGATGTCGTTTGATTAGACTCAAAGTTTAAGAAATATGAGAAAGCTTTGCAATATTCCAAAATTACCTACACCTTTATACACTTTTTGACTTTTTGCCAAATAAGTGGACCCAACATGGATAAAAATAGTGTCATTAAATATTTGTCAAATAAGAAATGTTTCCTTTTTTTTAGTTACTAAAAAGGAAAATGGTCAAATAAATTGAGTCAGAGGAAATACTATTTTATAACAATGTGCATGCATAAGAAGTTTGTATCTTACTAACAAAAGTAAACACTATAACTACTATTTGCCAAGAATAAGGACACGTTTGGCCATAGATTTCCCAAGTAAAATTTGGGGGGGAAATTTGGCAAATAGTGTTTGTTCATATAATTTGTCATTATTTGACAAATATTTTTGGCAATTAACCCAAATTCCCAAATACTATAAAAATAAAAATAAAAAACTAGTATTTGAGCTAAATCTCATTATTTGGGAGCTTTTAAAAATTCAAATTTTATACCAAACTCGTATCTTTTAAAAAAAACACCATTAATAGTTGTTGTTTGCGTTGTATTACATAATTTTTTACTGAACAACAAAACAGTGATGGAATATTCAATGAATATGAAAGTGATGATATGGTTGTTGATGAAAATGTCGAACAATCGATTCAGGGTAACAAAGTCATTAGCTTCGTCTACTTCATAATGTATGGAATGATGCTTGTTGCACTCGCTGAATTGCACGTCATTGCTTTTTCCATCGTCACTTTTGTGAAACAGACTAACATGATCGGTTAAAATTGAGGGACAATCAACCCTTTCAGTTGGTTTTCCACTTGTAATCGAATCCAGGTATACTGTATGACTTTGGACAATTCTATCATTCAACCACACATGCTCTTTTATGAAATATTTTCATTGGTTTTATTTATACTCTCCAACTGCAATTTTGCACTTCATTAATCGACTTGTCCGTCGGCTTTTTAAAAAGGAAAAAAAAAAAGAAGGGGGGGGGGGGGGGGGAC
>NW_006239161.1:0-33917 GCF_000226075.1 Solanum tuberosum
TTCCAGCATTCAAGGAACATATCAATCAAGAAATATCTAAGACCATGCATTAATCCTAGCATCTGCCTAGGATGTACAAAATCAATGGAAGATACTTAATCAAATGAGAACTTATCCAATCAATACTAAAGAAAATCAAGAACCAAAGATCGAGAAGATATCAGAAGAGAGGATTGTGATTCAATCATGCACATATCTAATATGGACATGACTCAGCAAATCGCCTCAAGATCACTGAAGGAAGGATTGCGATTTGGTCATGCACATATCTAATGTGGACACGACTAAGACAATCACCTCAATTAAGGAATCTCTCAAATCCTTGATTGAAAGAAAACACCCTTGGGTTTTCCTTAACAAAACACTCCTATTGACTATTTAAACCTCTCTCAGACTTAGTTCTGCAGTACGCACTTCACTTGAGCTTATATTGTAATTTTCTTTTATCTTTCATAAAACTTTGTACACACTTGAGTGAACAATTGAAAAGAAAAGAGAAAGAAAGATTTCAGTGTAGGTTATCCAAGTAGAGGTTGTGTCAAAGAAGAAGATTTGATTTGCATATCAGACAAGGCTCTCAATTGTAACACTCTGTAACACTCAAGTTCTTGACAAGCTCTTAAGAAAACCCTTGTAACCCAAGGGGACTGGAAGTAGGAACCACATTGGTGCTCCAAACCAGTATAAAAACTCTTTGAGTCTTTTACTTACTGCATTTACTCTTACCATATATTGTTAAACTAGTCTGTAGGTGAGTGGACTTTAAAACACAGAAAGTCATCCAAAGCTACTGTGAGGGACCACAGAAGCCTAGACGGTCCATGAAGCTTCACACAGACCGTGAAGTTGTCCGTAAAAGGGAATTATCAGGTTTTGAGTTTTGGGTCAACTTTAAACAATCATATTTTCAGCACAAAATGAATTAGGTGACTCATGACCTATCAAATTAAAGGTTTTTGAGTCCTCTTCCCAACACCACCAAGTTTGCCTAATTCCGGTCCCGGAGTAAAAGCTTATGCTCGTGTTAGTGAAGCCCTGTCGGGTAGGGCAACACCATGACCCACTATACTAGTCATAATGCTTTAGACGGCCCGTGCAACCCCTCTTCTCAATCACCTTGTTAGCTTTTAGTCAGGGTCGTATTGGTCTTTTCCCCTATGCATTTGGTACTTAAACTACGTTGTTTTACTTTGTCTAAGCCTAATTAATTATTCAAAAACTACCTAAAACCATCATTCTCCTAAAATCATCAGACTTAGAAAGAAAAGAAGAGAATGAAGCGACAATTTTCTCTCAAGAACAATCCGAGCTCTCCTTTAAGTTCAACCCCAAAGCCTAAAGGATTTCTCTGTAGTTTTCTTCACCAGGTATGTGGGATTTCATTAGTGGGTTCCTTTCACCCATTCGGTCCATAGAATTCAGTCAGTTCTTCAGCTTTTCCATAAATTGTTCAGACATAGGGTTCCTAAATCTTAGGGATTCATTGTAATTGAGTTGCTATAGTTTCTATGATATTAATGACATGTCTATTGAAGAATTAGTATAGTCCCATGTATAAAACTCAAAAACCCTATCTTGTGTTACTCATACGTATTTCATGAATTGTACTTGCTAGGCAGATTAGTCAGACAATCATGCTTCAGAATTCGAATGCCATATCTTTCAGTATATGTATGATTCATTCTCAAATAATTATCAGTATTTTGAGATATCCAGTATTACAATTGCATTGTTAGATTTATATTCAGTTGGTAATATACTTATCACCGAGCAGACTAAGGGATGATGGCTCACCCGTCAGTTTAGGCTGAGACCTTTATTAGCAATCCCTTAGTCCCAGAACTACGACACTCTCATGGGTTCTAAAGGGGTCACCCATTAGATTAGGCTCGACACCCTTGTACCTTGTGAACATCAGTTAGTGGATCCACGTAAGACTTGTTTGTACTCTTGGCAAGGTATGAACACCCTTCCATCTAGGGTTACATGTTGGCCTCATAGTTAGCTCAGTTTGGGGTATGTCGGTTAATTGTATCTCCCACAGTGAGATTCATGTTGCATTGACTATGTATTCAATATTTATTTTAGTATTCAGTGTAACATGTTATATCTTCATGATTAGTACCTGGTTATTGAATTCAGTTTAGCTTTCAGTTATGCTTCAGTATATCTATTTCGATGTTAAGTTTCTATATTGTTCAGCTTAGCACATATCTCACATGCTCAGTACATTTCAAGTACTGACACATACTTTTGTGCTACATCGTTGTATGATGTAGGTTCAGGCGCTCAACATCCAGACCGCGCTTAGCTCGACTTCCAATCTGTACTCAGTAGCTTTAGTGGCGAGTCCTCATAGTTCAAGGATGATAGACATGCCTTATTCTTCAGTATTTACTTTTCAGTTTCAGACTTGGTAGAGTTAGCTGGGAGCATTCCCTAACAACTCAGATAAGTTAATGGTTTTTAGGCATATATTAGATTTAGCTCGAGTTGTTAGTGTTGTATTCAGTCATCACTATACTCTTCATATATTTTTATATATTCAGATATTTTGTACATTTCCTTTTTTCAGATATTAAACTATTTTTAGCTTCCGCACAATGCATGTTTTAATTGAACTTGTATAGATATGTCATGTCATAAGTTAGCATGGGGTCACTTTTGACACTAAGCACCATGTTATGTCTAGGGGGTAGCCTCGGGGCATATCACTTTAAGCCTACCACCATCCCTTATCGATTTAGTATTTTCACCTTCATTCATTATCGAAATCGTGACCTTAAGCCAGACCCTTCAATTCCAGCATGGAACTAACAATACTAATGTTATTCAGAGGGTATAACAATTCTTGATGTGTATATTTATTTTAATTTTAATTTGAGGTACTAGACCTTTTTTCACTACTTTCTTTCCAAAATAATATTCATAAAGATAATAGAGAACAAGAAAACCACACACGACATTCAAACAAGTAGTTTATCGTACTACAATCTTAAGTAAACTTTAATCTTTGTGGCATTTTAAAAACAAATCTTTTTTAATGAAATTATTATATAGGAAAGAAGAATCAGTATTGTTGGACAGGTAAATACTTACGAAAACACAAATAAAGAAGTGGTAAAATACGTTATATGTCTCTGTCGATTCCTCTTTAGTTTTCAACAAGATAGGAGTCATTGATCATTAACCTCTTCATCTAGGTCTAGTCTTGACATCATCACCTATTACATTACATCATCTATCTCTACATTAAATTTGTTCTTTCGCAAAAAGTTGTGAGGAAAGAAAATTTATTTTTTCGTGAGGTTGATGTGTCTCATCTTTTCTACATGTGTCGTATCTATCAAAATCACATTGCTCTTAGCTAAAATTTAAGCCTTAACTACTCACTACTCTTTTTCTTTTCCTTTTTTACTCTTTCTTAATAATTTTCATAATTGGGTCAAATAAATTTAGCTTTCTAAAACACATAATATATGTAATATGTGAATTCATCATATCGATGAGTTTACTAAGTGGATAATCTTTGTATTTCATTGACAAAGACCAACAAAAAGACCAAGTAAATTCAAAGAAAAATAATATTCTAATTTCAATTCTTAGACATGGTGTTATGAATACGAACAACCGAGAGATATTGATTGTAGAATGGACCAAAGTAGAGGAAATAAAATGGAAAGAATACTAAAAGATTTAATCTACAAGTTCAAATGTAGAATAGACAGAATTATTATCACGATCCTGACCGACTGTCAGTGGCACCCATGCTAATCCTGGTGGAAGAAAATGTTAACTAATCACACATACAGTCTAATAAGAAATCAAATGTAAAATGTTTTAAAGATTTTAAAACAATATTTCAATAAACGCCGAATGACATATGAAACTCATGTACTTGGTTTCGTTTGTCAGTTGAACCCTCATACTCATCACTTTATCAACTGAACCCTTAAACTTATTAAAACACAATATTTTAAACCCCTCTGACCATTGGCCAATTTCATGCGGCAATAAAATGTTGAGTTGGACAAAGTGCGTAAGAATCACGCATATTGAGAGATTGGATTGATATATTTTCATTTAAAATTAACTAAAATCAATGAAAAAAAATTTCAAAAAAGGAAAAGAGAAGAGAAGGTAAAAATTAAATGAAAATAGAAAAAGCACCCCCTCTTCTTTCCATTTCCTAAAGTAACAAAGAAGGCATCTACGCTTCTACTTCCGCCATAGCCACAACCATTTTTGCTGGCAAATTCTTGTCAATTTTTTCTATTTATTCATCTCTTCTTAGTAAAAATAAAACACAACCACTATAAATTCATAACAACACTAAAAATACCCAAATCCCACTTCATCACCTATTTTCTTTGTAAATTATATTTTTACAAATAAAACATACACAAAAAATTAGATACCTTTTTAAAAGGAACAAAGGAATACAAATTTTAGTTAAGAATTACTCCAATTAAGAGATTATCACTATTAGTTCTTTAGTTGGATTTTATAAATTTTTATTTTAAATTCTATTTGATTTTCTTTGATAGTAACGGAGGGATAAAATTTAATTTTTGCTTGCTTGATGAAGTGTAAGGGTGTGGAGAAGATGAGAGAGGTGGGGTGGCGGAGAGATATGAAGAAGAGAGAGAAATGGGGGTGGGGAAGACAGGAAGAAGAGAAGAAGCCAGTGGCAGAAATAATTTTAATGTTCGGATTAAATGAAAATGTTGCTGAAGGCTAAATACTTTTAGTCTCAAAGTACTAACCTTGGTTGTTAATTCAAGTGTAAATTTTGAGCCCGTTTAGATGGAATTATAATTTTTGGCTTATTTTTATTGTTTTAACTAAAATACAAATATTTAAAATACTTTTTTCATTTAATCCGAACACTACAAAATTGCTTATAAAATGCTTAGAAACACCTAAAAGAAGTCAATACAAAAAGTCCATTAATGATTCAAATTTTTAGGTATACGATGTATTTGATAACTTAAAACTTAGTTAATAGATTTGTATGTATGGGTTCTTAACAACATAGAAGATGTATCTTAGATATTAACATCTTAGCTTAGCTCAATGGCATACAAGTTTGCTTTAAGACTACTAAATAATAAAATTTTCATATAAATGAACCTTGAAATGAAAAGCATTATTGATAGTCTACATTATATTTTTTTTTATTCCAAATGTGATTTGATTTTAAGTTTGTAACAGGTACTAACAATATATTAATATGTGAGGGACGATTGATACTAAGGACATGTAAATTTTGTAGGTTACACTCTAAAATTTATGCTCATGTTATTCGAATATAGTTATCACAAATTTTTTTATGGTAGAAATTTAAATGTCACGATTGGAGACTATCCCTTAGTCATAACACGGTACTTAGAGTCACCCTTAGTACTGACATAAGTCATGATCAACTAAAAATAGACATGAATGAGAGCTAAAATGATTTAGTGGAAGCATAACTATGAAATAAACTGAGACTAATTAGTAGATTGAATACAACTGACTTGAGTCCTCAAATAAAGAGAACTACTCATCACCTTTTGGGTCACTGATTTGCCAGACTAGGATTTTGAACACTTGAATCTGCATCATAATATGATGCAATGTCGAATAACGTTAGTGCATGGAATGTAACAATTCAGTAAAACTAAACATACTGAGCTAAATGAAGAATTCTTAAGATAGAATGAAACAAAGTCAATTGAATAGTAAAACATGCAATTGTGCTTTAAAAATAAAACTTTAAAACTGAATACATGCAATCATAGAATGTACTGAAAATAAGATAACTTTACTTTTCTTGGGGAGTTTCTTACAATCGATATACATCATATGAGCTCATGACGTCCAACAGTTAACCAGTTGGGAAGACTACCCTATACCTTACCAGGGTATATAACTTATTTTTCTGATGTGAATCCACTAACTGAGCCTCAAAGGGCTAAGGAAGTTGACCGACAAAGTTGCAAACTCAAATGTAACGGTGGCACGTAGTTATTGGATTTGAATATTCTAAACCCACATTCTCCCGGTGCTAAATAATCCTTAAAAAATAGTTTATATATGCTCATAGTATATCATAAAAACTGTATCTAAAGTCATATTGTGATCTGATCATTGATGATTTGAGAAGTCATACTACATAAACATTGATGACATATCTAGATGACATACTAATAATGAATCATATACTTAAGAGATTAGCTATAAAAATATTGATTTTCTTGATGACTGTCAAACTGAAAATTTGGAGAGATACCACAATCATTACCTTGTTGTCGCCGCAAATCTGCCAATGATTAACTCTGATGAGCTACGACGGCTTCATGCATAACATTTGGTCTTCACCTCCATTGTGGACCTCTGTCTGAAGTAGCATTTTCTTTCTATCTTTTATTTCCTATTTCTAATTTGGTCTTTTCTTTTCTTTTTGTTTAGTTCCTTTTTTAGTTTGTTTGCTAAAGTGTTAGGGCTTGTGGGCTTAAACCCATAAGTTTTGTTATTGTCTTTTCAATCTTCTCCAATAAACTCTTGGGGTCCATTTTGGACCCTTTTATAAAAAAAAATATAAGATAAATTATATGTCTATCTTAATAAAGCGTGAGACTAAGATCAAATTTGTGAGACAAAACTCAAAATTTTTCTTTCTAAAATCAAATGTTCAAATCTCTTTCTAAATCAGTCTTTAAAACAGATATTCATAAAAATGTATTGTAACACCTCAGAAATTTAAAAGTTGGACTCACAAGGAAAAGTTTAGTTTTGCAGTTAAGTTGTGGTCTACGAGTCCAATCTACGGACCGTATGAAGATCTACGATCCATAAAAAGGAATTCGTACAGTTGACTTGAGGTTTTGGAAATACCGAGTCTTTACTTCCACTTTTGCTATTACTGCACTTGCCCCCGCTCCTATATCCCATCCCCCCTTGACCTATTCCTTAATTATCAAATGGATAATCTTGCTCAGTCTGCATATTTGTGGGCCGTCGGGGTTGAGGCAGAGATGCCTAGAGTGATTATTTAGGAAATTATGTTTGCTTTAGCCCCTTTGAGAGATAGGTTGGCTCAGTGCGAGACTACTATTGAGGCAAATGATGTGCGATTAGATGACCTCATTGATAGGTTAGAGAACCGAGAAGAAGGTTGAGGGTAGTTTAGACGTTCTATCTTTTATGAGTGATGATATAGCTGCTTTGAGGGTTGATGTAGACCTGAGGTCTACAAATATATCTATGATTTGGGGAAATGTTTCTTTGCATGATGTCCCCGAGTTAGTACCTCCGTCTTTGCCTAGTGGTGAACTTCCTCAGAGTGTGGTCGTGTAGCCAAGTGGAGATGACCTGACTGTGAGTGATGCTATAGTTGTTGATGATGGTGTTGATAGAGAGATGGAGAAGGTCGATGTTGATTTGGTTGAGAAGATTAAGAGAGTAGAGGATGAACATCGGATTGTAGTGACACTGACAAAGCTGCAGGATATAAAGAAGACGATGGTCCAGGCTACGATAAAGAAATCCCTTGAGGAGACTCCGTAGTTGGCACCAGTGGAGTCTCTTCAGACTCCACCATTCCTTTTGTTGATGTGTCGGCACTAATGCCCTAATAATCACTTTGTCGGGCACTAATGCCTAGGATGATGCCACTCCTCCTTAGACTCCTGATGAGAGCACTCCCCAAGCATAGCCTGTCAAAGGGACTTTTACCTCTCCTCTCATACTCATTTGTTTTATTTCCCATTGAGGACAATGTTATTTCTATTTTGGTGGGGTAAAGGAACTTGTGCCAATATTTCTCTTTTGATTGTAATTTGTTACTTTCAATTTTATTTTTGGATGATTATAGTATTTTTTTGGTTTTACTGTAGTAGTCTGGTTGGTTTAGCTCATTTTATCTCTTTCGATTTTTATTTTTTCCATGAGTTTGGGAAATCGTGAAATGCTTGAGTTTTCATTGATAATAATTTGAGGATCGATTGTATTCAATATGAATTTGTTGAATAGTAGTCATGAAGATTATTGTGTTTAGTGTTTGTGTTGCAGGAAGAAATCGATGAAGTTGCACTTTTGAATGATCTTTTTGAATCTTGTGTTGACTAGCTGCATTTTGATGTGAGTCTTGCAATGACCATCGCACGTTAGCTTTTGATCTTATCGGGTTGTGCTAAATAATTGTTTTTGAAGTGTCATATATGGTAAGGTTTTACTTGTAAGTATGTTTGTATATTTGTAATCTTCGTTTGCTAGAAAATCGATACATTAATTTACCTTTCTCCAAACGTGAGAGATAGTGTCAAATGTGAAATTATTAAATTTCAACTATGCCCAATTCTCAAAATTCAAGCAATGTGAAATTATACACTGATTTATACTAGTTAAAAGGTCAGAAACTACATTCTACAACATATCAACATAGTTTTTTAATGAGTTGAGCTAATGAATAAATGGGTCAATGATAAGGTAAAACTTTGTTGGATTTGACAAATCATATTTTCATGAATGAGTTTTTGTCGTTAGGGTGATTTTTTTTTTATAGAATTTACGTTGTATTTGTTAATCAAAACTCGACATTTGATACCAATTTTTGACATTCAGAGATTATCTATCACAATCTTTGATGATTGGAGGGTTTTGTCACCCTATATTTGATACCAGTCGTAGGAGTGAAAGTAAATTCATTCTAAAATCCAAATCTATAGTTGATGATTGAGATAGTTACTTCTGGTCATGATCTTAGAAAATGATAAGCATCATTTAAGTAGGTGTTTTTTCCCCTCATTTTTATATTCAGTATCCAATTTAAAACTGAATACAAATTCATTGCTAAACTCGTGATCTTTAATTGATGGTGGATATAGTTACTACCCATCATGAGTACGTATTTTTTATTATTTTATATTTGGTATCCGCTTTAAAGAACGCTCATTTATGAAATTATAGAGTTCAAGTTTAAAATTATCACAGTGTTACACACCAACGATTAAAAGAATAAACTTACAATATTACAAACAAAAAATATGGGGTAAAGTTATTATAAACAAAAAGTTGGATAAAGAGTAAAATAAGATTATTGAATGATTAGAACAAAACAAGATAACGACACAATCATACAAACTCACTGGTTACGTAAAGAGTAACTTTTTGTCATTGCATGATAACAAATTTGACAATACAATAACATTTACACAACAAGATATTTTTAGATTAAAACATTAAATTTTAGCAAAATCTAGTGATGCCTAACCAGAAGACCAGTTATAAAAGAAATAATCCCAATAATCAGAAACCAAGAGATGTTTGTACACTAGTTTTTCTCCATCTTTAAGCATTTGAAGAAATGGACCAATAACATTGTGTAACGACCTGCTCCCGTCGTTATAGAAAAGCCATCGGGGAATTTTTTTGGGTCAGAAAACTTTTTGGTATTAACTTAAAATTTCCTAGCCTAGTCTAGATTTGGACGAAATCAGAGTCAGGAGAGTCTAGAGAAATATGGTAATGAATGAGAAGTGTAATAATGAAATTGATTGCATGAGTATATAGCTAAGACGTTAAAAAAGTCGTACGACTTTACAGAATTGAATTTGGGTGAGCAGAACTTTCAAAACTGATCTTAGCGTGAACGGGTAGTTTTTGAATAAGTGTCATGAGATGTAGGTGTGTTGTGAAATGGGGGCTTGGAATTCAAATTCCATTGAAGGTGTGTTGTGAAATGGGGGCTTGAAACTCAAATTCCAACATTCTGTCTTAGTGCAGGCCGTTGTAGCGGGATGGGTCCCGCTGTAGCGGGACAGTCGCGACTTAAATAAGGTAAAAGCCCTAAAAACGTTATTTTTTGTAAAAGTTCATTCTTGAGAGCTAAGAAATGACCCGTGGCTAATTCTTGAAGGTTTTCCACCTCTTCTAGCGCTAAAGGTAAGGTTTTTACTTTCCTGATCCATTTTTCGATCGGTAGAACTTAGATTCTTGGGGGAAGGTTTTGACCTTCAATTAATGGTGGAAAAAGCTCTAGCTTCACCTTAGGATCATGGGTTTGCTCTAGGGTTATTGGGTTTGTTATAATCCGGTTAATTAGACCTTTGATTGTTGATCCTTGCGTATATTAACTGTTTGTAGACCTAGAACAAGAGGAAAGAATCCGAAAAGGGAAGATTCAAGTGCCTTAGGGATTCAAGCTTGGATTCGAGGTAGGTGATGATTTGATTTCTTGTTTGCGTAATGTATGTTGGTAATTGCTTCATTGTAATGCATGTATGTATGTGAACGAAACATTGTTGATCAAACCTAACGAGATGAGTGTGAATGAATAAATGTATGCCATTATTTAACACTTGATTGTATGATTATGAGAATGCACATATGCGTGTGATTGTGATTGTGGTTGTGTTGAATGGATCGGGTGTCACATTTTGACACACTAACTTGGATTGGGTGCCACATTTCGGCGCATATATTGGATCGGGTGTCACATTCTGACACACTAACTGGGATCGGATGTCACGTACCGACATACATATTAGAACGGGTGTCACGTTCCGACACACTACATGGGATCGGGTACCACGTACCGGTATACTAACAGTTTGGGTATGGGTTCCATGAGAGGACCATTGAATTGTCATATTTACTTGTTATTGAGAATGTGGATTTGTACATTGCTCTTGAAATGATAACTGTGTTTATATTCGGTACATGTCATGTTTACCTTGTTGTGATTCTGATATATGTTATGCTTATTGGGATAGCCGCGTGATCCTACCGGTACACTGTGGTTGTGTACTGATACTACACTTGCCTGTTCTTTGTTGAGTCCAGGGCATCTTTATGCGGGTACTGACAAACCTCAGTTTGGTGACTTTGAGCGTGACCGGATTTTAGGGTGAGCCAATTCTTTCAGGCAGCCATGGATCTCTCTTGTTTATGTCCACTCTTTTCGGACTCAAACTATTTGTTTACAGTGTTTTGGTTAGTTTTCGGGGTTGCGCCTCCTTTTCTTAGACTTGTTAGTTAATAGATGTTTTGGTACAATGACTTTCAGGTTCTAAGGGTTAAACCTCCGCAATAGTTTGGTTAGTTATTTGTTAAAACCTTTGGAGTTTATGGGAACTCTATATTATTTCTGCATTTAAACCTGCTTTCGTATCTTTAAATGTTTAGTTCTTCGTTAAGATGTTTGTCTACGTTGTAGTAATGGTTCTCCCACCAGAGGGTTAGTGTGGGTGCCAATCATGACGGTCTGGGTCGTGACACACTGTCAAGGCTAGCATTCACAAATAGCGGTACAGATAATCGAGCCCCACTCGAATCAACTGCTAAACAATGCTCGATACTCTTGTATCAATCGTTTCTCATGATCTACAACGAGTCACCTATATAAGTTAACCTCTAAGGCACCTTTGATTTGATTTACATGGATCAAGTTATCGCCTTTAGTCCCTCGGACATATAGGCCTCCCGTGTCATCCTGGAAAGGCAAAGTGATGCAGGACACGTTGCAGTGTCAGCGGCAACCAATGGTGACACTTGGATTTAGGCATGGTGGATAGTAGTTAATGTTGATAGCCATATTTCCCATCAAGAGAGGTTCTAAATATTCATCAATTTCATTGACAATGAGGCCCTTCATGAAGGGAGGGTATGAGTAGTAATTATTTTTGAGAGGATGAGTATTTCTTTAATTACTTTGGGTTTGGGTATGAACATGTAATTATTTTGTGTTTTATGACCCATTTATGTAGTTTTCCCTATTTGTTTTTGGAGTAAATAGGAAAAAGCTTTAAAAAGTCATAAATAGAGTACTACTTAAATCTGTTAGAAGAAAAAAAATTAATATGTGTGAGTGCATTTCCCCTTACATTACTAAATATTCATCATATTTGTGTTCTTCGTTTCTTAGAAAATCGACACATTAATTTGCCTCTCTCCAAACGTGTTAGATCGTGTCAAATGTAAAATTATTAAATTTCAACTATGCCAAATGCTCAAAATTCAATAAATGTGAATTATACACTAATTTATAATGGTTAAATGGTTGAAAACTACATTCTACAACATATCAACACAATATTTTAATGAGTTGAGCTGGTAAATAAATGGGTCAATGATCAGACCAAACTTGGATGGATTTGACGAATCATATTTTCATGAATGAGTTTTTTTGTTAGGGTGAATTATTTTTAGAATTTATGTAATATTTTATAATAAAAACACAAAATTTGATACCAGTTTTCGTCATTGAGAGACTACCTATCACAATCATTGATGATTGGGGGGATTTCGTCACCCTATATTTGATATCGGTCTTAGGAGTGAAAGTAAATTCATTCTAAACTCGAAATCTATAGTTGATGACGGAGATAATTAATACTACTGATGATTTTAGATAATGATAAACATCATTTAAGTAGGTGTTTTCCCCTCATTTTTTGTAAAACTCCAGAAACTAGTAGACCTAGCTAAGGCTTGACGTTAGGGTTAGAGCCTTGAACGTACCTTCCCGTACCTTAAAATTTCATGTATAAGTGTTAAAACATCAAAGTCTAAACCCCAAGGACCAACCCTAGGTCCTTGAGGAAAAACCTCACAGAGGCTGCCTGACAGTGACCCACGTAGGGCACCCATGCCTCGTGGGTCAGCCCACTCCCCGTATATTGGAGTCGTGCGTCAAGCCTGCCAAACCAGATCCCAGAACCAGCCCCAGAACCCCAACCCACACTTCACCAACACCGGTCGTGGGTCCATCCACGGTCGGTAGGTGAGGGGGTCGTGGGTTACACCTGAAAGGCAGCTTCTGGGAATTAGTTGAGGGGTAGTTTAGGGTTTTCCATTTTAATTAACTATTAAGTGATGTCGTTTTGTATTATTTTAGACTAACTATATAAGTGTTTTAATCCCCTAAACTAAGTCATCAAAATCATAACTACAACCTTCCCAAATCAGAATCAAATTCCCCAAAAAAATCTTCTCTCTAGAACTCCAAGGAAGAAGATTAAGCTATGGTTTAAAGTAGAGGCTTTTTCCACTCAGTTTCGTGAGGATCCTTCATCAAGGTATGGTAGTCTTGTTCCATGGATAGTTATCATCCATGGAGCCCCTCAAACTCTTGATTTTAAAAGTAGAAATCCCCTAAAAGGTAGGGTTTTGACTCCAAGTCATGGATTCTTCCTGAAAATGGATTTTATGATTTAATTAATTTAAATTGTGATTGAATTGATGATTATTGTAGTTTTTATGATGAAAACTCCCATGAATCCATGATAATTCCCCATACCCCCAATTTATGAACTTGTGATATGGGTGAATTGTGGTGAGATGAATCTTATGAGATTTTTTTATAGTAATTTGGTGATTTGAATCATGTTATCTTCCATATTTAATGTAGTAACCCTAGATGTGGTTGGTTGAATGTGATCCTTGATCCAAGAGGGGTAAAACATGAGAATTATGCCAAATTGTGGGCTTCTTGTGTATACTTTATGAACATGATTATAATCTAATTATTGTGTTAATTGTAAGGCTATTCTCATAAACACATAATGAACATGATGTGAAATGTTTTCTCACAATATGATGATTCTAACGTTGAAAGTCCATTCTCACCTATTGAATCTATGAGCTATTTTATGACATGTGTTGGATATAGAGTCAAGGCACTCTTCCATGCTTATGAACTTAATATAAGACTAAACATGTAATTGTGTAAAGTAATGCTTAGCACCGAGCGGATATTGAATATGAGATAGAGGCTCTCCCGTTAAGTAAGGTCGGGTTCTAAAGGAAATCTCATGAGATGGAAGCTCCCCCGTTAAGTAAGGTTGGGGTTTCTAGAAGCAATCTCTGTATCCCATAACTATGTGCCCTCATAGGTCTTTAGCTAGTGGATCCACCTAAAAGCTAATACTTAGTTCTACCTTAGGCAAGTAGGACACCTCTTTTCGGTGTGGGGCATGACACCGGATTCCATGTTAGCTCTCATGGTCTATGTCGTTTAAGGCGTATTCCCACTATGACGAAATATTAACAAGGACATGAATTATGAAATATGACTACTCAAGAGGCTTTACTTAGCATGGTTAGGATTATGGGATCTTACTTATGAATCACACATGTAGACTTTGAAGGTGCTTATGGTATGTTTCCATTATGTTATGATGATTTAAATGTTGAACATTTTAATGACTTATGCTCTTCCATTGTCTTCTAAATGAGGTTTTAACTTACAAATTACATGCATTTAACTAAATTGTTCCTTTTAGCATGTTTGCAAGGATTTTATGCATGGCTATCATACTTAGTGCATTTTTGTACTAACCCATATTTTTCTACCTTTTTTCCACAAAGTGTAGTATCCGGTGTTTGAGGTGATCTTCCTTTGATACAAGCTTGGATCGACTATTCTCCTAGCTTGTGGTGAGTCCTCATGGATCCGAGGATGAGTGATGTCTTGTAGTTCCATTTCTTTCATTGTACTAGACTTTCAGATTTATTGTAAGAGTTGTGACCTTATTTGAGACTTCAATTGTAATAGATGGCTAAATGAGACAAGGTCTAGACTTCCGCTTTGCTTTTATGAAAACTTCTTAAGAATTGAAATACAGTTTACTCTTTATCGTTCTTTACTTATGTTATGATATGTTAAGTGGCTTACATGATGCCTTGTTACGTCTAAGGGGTACCCTTGGATCGTGACAAACTTGGTAATCAGAGCACATGGTTTAGAGTGATTCTAGGATGATGTCTCATAAGCCAAGTCTAGTAGAGTCTTGTTCATAGTGTGAAGCGTGCCACATTTATGAATGAGAGGCTATAAGATGTTAGGAAATTTCACTTTCTTCATTACTTCTAAGTCGTGCCTTAGAGTTTAACTTTATAAAAGTAACTTTCCTAATCCTTCTCTTGTGTCTTCAGAAAATGAATACGCAAAGGGCTAATGCAAGAGGAGCAGAGGGTGACAATGTGAATGAGGAAGCGCTTAATGGTAATCAAGCTCCTCAAGTCAATCAAGCTCCGATTAATCCTCCGGCTATGACAGATGTGGAAATTAGGCCGGCTTTTCTAACAGTGGCTCAAGCCATGACGACACAAGCCAATAGAGATGTTGGGACTCGTGTGAACCCTAATATGAATTCCACGGCTTCTAGATTGAGGGATTTTGTTAAGATGAACCCTCTCGAGTTTCTTGGTTCCAAAATGGAAAATGATCCCCAAAGGTTTATCGATGAGGTTGGCAAGGTGCTTGATACGATGGGGGTATTTTCGGAGGAAAAGGTGGAGCTAGACTCCTACCAACTAAAAGATGTGGCTCAAGTTTGGTATGATCAATGGAAAGGTGAGAGACCCGTAGGAGTTGGCCCGATAGGATGGGATTCGTTTAAATATGAGTTTCTTGATAGATTCTTACCCCTAGAGTTGAGGGAACAAAATATGCAAGAGTTCATAAACCTTCGACAAGGGGGTATGAGTGTGAAAGAGTATGCTCTAAAGTTCACCCAACTATCCAAGTATGCTCCAACCATAGTGGCGGTATCGAGGGCTAGAATGAATAAATTTGTGATGGGAGTGTTCGACTTGGTATTCAATGAATGTCGTTCGGCAATGCTTATCCCAAGTATGAATATTTCAAGTCTTATTGTCCATGCCGAAAAAATTGAGGAGCAAAAAATCAAGCGAATGAATAAGAAGGTGAAAAGAACTAGAACCGGTGATGGAAATTTCTCTAATGCTAGGTCCGATGTACAAGGTCAACCAAGGTTCAAAAAGAGGTCTTCTAACCAAGATTCCCCAATGGTCAACAAGGATAGGGTGTCTAACCCTAAATCTTAAGGAGGAAATGGAGGTGGTTCTTCATTTGAGAGATCTACATGTGCCAAATGTGGGAAACAACATGTGGGTAAGTGCCTAGCCGGCACGGATGGTTGCTTTGGGTGTGGAAAGAAAGTTCATAAGATGAGAGATTGTCTGACATTCATGGCAAAAGGGAGAGAGGCCAAGCAAGCTCCTCCTAATGATCCAGTTCCCATTCCTCCAAATTATGGTCGCTTCTATGCACTCCAGTCTAGAGAGGACAAATGGGTCTCTCCGGATGAAGGCACCAATATGTTGTTAGCTTTCTATAGATGTAAATGTCTTATCAAGATCCCTATGCTATTTGTTAGACTTTGATGTTAACCTTAGTAGGGGTTTTCTCCCAAGGGGGAGATGGTATGCTTAGATAGCAAGAGTGTTGAGAGTTCCGAGATGCTCATCTCTTTCTTCTATTCCTATTCTAGCTTGAGACAAAAAGTTCCTTGTGACTTGTTTTATGATTTGGAGTCATGTGTGATTTATGTGTTTCTATGATCTCTTTATGTTATGCATGTCCTTGATGAAATTCATGTTTAGAAAGAAAATTAGTTTTCATGATTTATGTTCCTCATGTTGTTGTGTATTTAGTATTGAGTTGCCTAAATGCTTCATGAGATGAATTGTCAAACATGCTTTAATATTCTTTTGAGAGTAATTGCATAATTTGCTTCATTAGTTGAACATGCTTTGAGTTGGAGAAGGTAGTGCCTCCTATGAATATTGAAATGTTGAGCTTTCATGCATAATGGGTTGTTAGATGTAGTTCCTACTACCTTGTGTTGCATTGATTATGTTTTGAGATGGATTTGATGTTTCCTCCTTTGAATTGTGCATTATTTTTATGTTTCATGCATGATGGGTTGCTCGTCTTGAGTTTTTACTTCCCTAAGGTGTCTAGATCAACATCCGAGGACAAATGTTCCCAAGGGGGAGATATTGTAACACTCCGAAAGCTAGTAGACCTAGCTAGGGCTTGACGTTAAGGTTAGAACCTCGAACGTACCTTCCCGTACCTTAAAAATTTATGTATTAGCGTTAAAACGTCAAATTCTAAACCCCAAGGACCAACCCTAGGTCCTTGAGGAAAAACCTTAATGAGGCTGCCTGGCAATGATCCACGGAGGGCACCCACGCCTCGTGGGTCAGTTCACGCCCCATAGATGGGAGTCGTGGGTCAGGCCTGCCAAACCAGCTTCCAGAACCCTGACCCATGCTTCACCAGCATAGGCCGTGGGTCCATCCACGGTTCGTAGGTGAGGGGGTCGTGGGTCACACCTGGTAGGCAACTTTTGGGAATTAGTTGAGGGGTAGTTTAGGGTTTTCCATTTTAATTAACTATTAAGTGATGTCGTTTTGTATTATTTTAGACTAACTATATAAGTGTTTTAATCCCCTAAACTAAGTCATCAAAATCATAACTACAACCTTCCCAAATCAGAATCAAATTCCCCAAAAAAATCTTCTCTCTAGAACTCCAAGGAAGAAGATTAAGCTATGGTTTAAAGTAGAGGCTTTTTCCACTCAGTTTCGTGAGGATCCTTCATCAAGGTATGGTAGTCTTGTTCCATGGATAGTTATCATCCATGGAGCCCCTCAAACTCTTGATTTTAAAAGTAGAAATCCCCTAAAAGGTAGGGTTTTGACTCCAAGTCATGGATTCTTCCTGAAAATGGATTTTATGATTTAATTAATTTAAATTGTGATTGAATTGATGATTATTGTAGTTTTTATGATGAAAACTCCCATGAATCCATGATAATTCCCCATACCCCCAATTTATGAACTTGTGATATGGGTGAATTGTGGTGAGATGAATCTTATGAGATTTTTTTATAGTAATTTGGTGATTTGAATCATGTTATCTTCCATATTTAATGTAGTAACCCTAGATGTGGTTGGTTGAATGTGATCCTTGATCCAAGAGGGGTAAAACATGAGAATTATGCCAAATTGTGGGCTTCTTGTGTATACTTTATGAACATGATTATAATCTAATTATTGTGTTAATTGTAAGGCTATTCTCATAAACACATAATGAACATGATGTGAAATGTTTTCTCACAATATGATGATTCTAACGTTGAAAGTCCATTCTCACCTATTGAATCTATGAGCTATTTTATGACATGTGTTGGATATAGAGTCAAGGCACTCTTCCATGCTTATGAACTTAATATAAGACTAAACATGTAATTGTGTAAAGTAATGCTTAGCACCGAGCGGATATTGAATATGAGATAGAGGCTCTCCCGTTAAGTAAGGCCGGGTTCTAAAGGAAATTTCATTAGATGGAAGCTCCCCAGTTAAGTAAGGTTGGGGTTTCTAGTAGCAATCTCTGTATCCCATAACTATGTGCCCTCATAGGTCTTTAGCTAGTGGATCCACCTAAAAGATAATACATGTTAGTTCTACCTTAGGCAAGTAGGACACCTCTTTTCGGTGTGGGGCATGACACCGGATTCCATGTTAACTCTCATGGTCTATGTCGGTTAAAGCGTATTCCCACTATGACGAAATATTAACAAGGACATGAAGTATGAACTATGACTACTCAAGAAGCTTTACTTAGCATGGGTAGGATTATGGGATCTTACTCATGCATCGCACAAGTAGACTTTGAGGGTGCTTATGGTGTGTTTCCCTTATTCTATGATTATTTAAATGTTGAATATGCTTATGACTTATGCTCTTCCATTGTATTCTAAATGAGGTTTTAACTTACAAATTGCATGCATTTAACTAAATTGTCCATTTTAGCATGTTTGCAAGGATTTTATGCATGGCTATCATACTTAGTGCATTTTTGTACTAACCCATATTTTTCTACCCTTTTTCCACAAAGTGTAGGTTCCGGTGTTTGAGGTGATCTTCCTTCGATAAAAGCTTGGATCGACTATTCTCCTAGCTTGTGGTGAGTCCTCATGGATCCGAGGACGAGTGATGTCTTGTAGTTCCATTTCTTTCATTGTACTAGACTTTCAGATTTATTGTAAGGGTTGTGACCCTATTTGAGACTTCGATTGTAATAGTTGGCTAAATGAGACAAGGTCTAGACTTCCGCTTTGCTTTTATGAAAACTTCTTAATTCTTGAAATATTTTTATTGTTCTTTACTTATGTTATGATATGCTAAGTGGTTTACATGGTGCCTTTAGGGGAATTATGTGCCTTGTTACGTCTAGGGGGTACCCTTGGGTCGTGACAATTTTGTATTCAGTATCCGATTTACAAAATTATTAAATCTAAATATTATGCAATTTATTTTTTAAAATTTTGGAAAATTTATTCGTAAAAAAAAAGTAATATTAATATTAAGTAGTTTAATTTTAAAATTTTCAGTGCATCCATTTATTTAAAAAAAAATCTTATGTAATACTTGGACACTCTTCATAAAATTTCTAGCTCCGCCACTGGGGGTTGTCACCCTTTATTTGATATCAATCTTACGAGTGAATGTAAATTCATTCTAAACTTGAAATTTATAGTTGATGATGGAAATAGTTACTACCGGTAACGATCTTAGAAAATGATAAGCGTCATTTAAGTAGGTGTTTTTCCCTCATTTTTTAAATTCAGTATCCGATTTAAAACTGACTGCAAATTCATTTCAAAATTTGAGATCTTTAATTGATGGCGGAGATAGTTACGACCCATCATAAGTATGTATTTTTTCTTATTATATATTCTATATCCACTTTAAAGAAAGCACATATTTCAAATTATAGAGTTTAAGCTTAAAATTATCACAGTGTTACACACCAACGATTAGAAGAATAAACTTAAAATATTATAAAGAAAAAATGGGGTAAAGTTATTATAAATAAAAAGTAGGATAAAGGGTAAAATAAGATTATTGAATGATTAGAACAAAACAAGATAACGACACAATCATACCAACTCACTGGTTACGTAAAGAGACGCTTTTTGTCATTACATAATAACAAATTTGACAATACAATAACATTTACATAACATGAAATTTATAGATTACAACATCAAATTTTAGAAAAATCTAGTGATGCTTTACCAGAAGGCCTCTTACGGAAGAAATAATCCTAATAATCAGAAAACCGAACAAGTTTATACACTAGTTTGTCTCCATCTTTAAGCATTTGTGGAAATGGACCAATTACACTATCAAGGCTAGAATTCACAAACTGCGGTACATATATTTGAGTCCTGCTCGAATCAACTGCTACACAATGCTCGATACTCTTTTATCGATCATTGCTCATGATCTGCAACGAATAGCCTATATATGTTAACCGCTAAGGCGCCTTTGATTAGATTTTTGTGGATCCAATTATCGCATTTAGTCTCTGGACATATAGGCCTCCCATGTCATCTTGGAGGGGAAGAGTGATGCAGGACACGTTGTAGGGCCGGTGACAACTAATGGTGATACTTGGATTTGGGCATGGTGGATAGTAGTTTATGTTGATAGTCATATTTCCATCAAGAGAGGTTCTAAAAATTCTGTAATTTCACTGACATTGAGACCCTTCATGAAGGGAGGGTATGAGTTGTAATTATTTTTAAGAGAAAGGGTATTACTTGAATCACTTTGGGTTTGGGTATAAATATGTAATTAGTTTGGGTTTTATGACCCTTTTATGTAGTTTTCCCTATATATTTTTGGAGTAAATAGGAAAAAGCATTAAAAAGTCATAACAACAGTACTGCTTAAATATGTTAGAAGAAAAAACATAATATGCTTGAGTGCATTTTCCCATACATTATTAAATCTTCATCATATTTGTGTTCTTCGTTTGTTAGAAAATTGACACAATAATTTGCCTCTCTCCAAACGTGTTAGATAGTGTCAAATGTGAAATTATTAAATTTCAACTATGTCAAATGCTCAACATTCAAGAAATGTTAAATTATACTCTAATCTATAATGGTTAAAAGTTCGGAAATTACATTCTACAACATATCAACACAATTTCTTTAATGAGTTGAGCTAGTAAATAAATGGGTCAATGATCAGGCCAAACTTGGATGGATTTGACGAATCATATTTTCATTAATGAAGTTTTTTTTGTTAGGGTGAATCTTTTGTAGAATTTACGTAGTATTTGATAATAGAAATTCGGCATTTGATACCAGTTTTTTTCATTGAGAGACTGCCTATCACAATTATTGGTGATTGGGGGGAGTTTCGTCACCCTATATTTGATACCAGTCTTAGGAGTGAAAGTAAATTCATTCTAAACTCAAAATCTATAGTTGATGATGGAGATAGTTAATATTGGTCACGATCATAGAAAATGATAAGCGTCATTTAAGGATGAGTTTTTCCCCTCATTTTGCATTAAGTATCTAATTTAAAACTAAATGCAAATTCATTTCTAAACTCGAGATCTTTAATTGATGGCGGAGATAATTACTACCCATCAGTATCCACTTTAAAGAAAGTACATTTTTCAAATTATAGAGTTCAAATTTAAAATTATCACATTGTTACACAACAACGATTAGAAGAATAAACTTACAATATTACAAAAAATATATGGGGTAAAGTTATTATAAACAAAAGGCAGGATAAAGATTATTAAATGATTAGATCAAAACAAGATAACAAAATAATCATACCAACTCACTGGGTATGTAAAGAGAGACTTTTTGTCATTATATGATAACAAATTTGACAATACAATAACATTCGCATAACAACAAATTTGTAGATTAAAATATTAAATTTTAGCAAAATCTAGTGATGCTTTACCAGAAGGCCTCTTACAGAAAAAATAATCCCAATAATCAGAAAACAAGACATGTTTGTACACTAATTTTTCTCCATCTTTCAGCACTTGTGGAAATGGACCAATGACACTGTCAAGGCTAGGATTCACAAATAGCGGTACAGATATTCGAGCCCTACTTGAATCAACTGCTACACAATGCTCGATACTCTTGTATCGATCATTGCTCATGATCTTCAATGAGTCACCAATGTTAACTGCTAAGGCACCTTTGATTGGATTTACCTGGATCCAATTATCGCCTTTAGTCCCTTGGACATATAAGCCTCCCGTGTCGTCCTGGAAGAGCAGAGTGATGCAGGATACGTCACAGTGTCGGCGAGCCCCAATGGTGATACTTAGATTTAGGCATGGTGGATAGTAGTTTATGTTGATAGCCATAGTTCCCATCATGAGAGGTTCTAAAGATTCATCAATTTCGTTGACGTTGAGACCCTTTAATAGCACCTCTAACAAGTTTTTAGCAAGTGGTTTAGCCCACTTTTGATACTCCAAGACTTGGTTCCTATAAACCAATGACAAAGTCAGGAATTTCGTTAAGAGCGTACGAAATTTAAAGGCAAGTTAATTTAATGTCAAAGTCAAGAACCTCACTAAGAGTTTTCCGATAGTCCATCAGAAACAACATTTTTACTCTACAAAGGTAGCAATAAGATCTGCGTACATCTTATCCTCTCCATACCCTACTTGCGGAATTATACTAGATATATTATTGTAAAAAGGATAAAAAAAATTCCTACATATGGATATAATTCTGATTTTAAGTTATAGAGACCTTTATAAATTTAGAGACAATGGTCAAAAGCACGCCTAAAGTAACACATTTTTGCAAGTCTCCTCTGAACTATCATCAACTAATTATCTAACCACATATCTAAATTAATGAGTCAGTTGCCAATAGGTCGAATTTTATGCCTAATTAACTTGTGACACAACCTTTTGTGAATGTATTGATACACTTGGTCTAGTAAGTTTCAAGGTTTGTTTTGATAAATAGCTAACAATAGTTCAGATAGAAAACACAAACACCTTACAATTAAAAATATGAGATTCATTAAAAAAGTAATACTACATGTATGTTTTTTTACTTACTCAAAAACACATGACCTATAAATTACATAGAATAGAAAACCCAAAAAGTTACCTTGTTTGAGGAGGCCAAAGATTGCTATCATTTTGTTGATTACAACCATGTTTTATACTATCCCTACACTCCAAAACCTTCTCATTTTTCTCACCAATAGCACTCCAAAACATCAACACAGATTCACCAGCACTATAGTTTCTTTAAAATACCTAACTTTTTCTTCAGCTGGCAATTCAAAGTACTTGTGTGCTGCATCTTTCAAATCTTCAAGAACTTCAATTGGGATCCCATGATTGATGATTTGGAAAAAACCCCACTTGCTTATGATAAATCAATCGTTGGGATTGATTCTTGATTGTCAATTTGGGATTTGTCTAGTCTGTGTTCTTTTGGTTGAATACATTGATTTGGGATCATTTCAAGGCTTTGATCTACTAGGCCTTTTATTCCATTTGCTTTCTTGATTACAAAATCAAGTTTGTCATCGTTTGGTTCAAATTTTGATGAAGTCATTTGTGTGTTGAATCTCGATAAGTGTGTACTAATAGAAAAAGAAAATTTGGAGGTTTTTTTATGGTGGGTTTGATATGGTGTGTGGTGGGAAGAAGGGGGGTTAGCTATGAAATGATGGAAGAAGGAGATTTGGGGTGTTTATGGTGGGTTTGAGAGGGGAGGGGTTCTAGAGTTTTTTCCTGATTTTCTTACCTTATTTAAAGTTTATTTTCTCTTGAAGGAAAGTCAAAGTATCACCATAAATGTTTCAACTTTTCCAGAAAGGAAAATATAAATTTCTTCCATATTTGGTTTATTCTTTTCTTTAGAGAAAAAGTCTGAAATCCTATAAATTGAATACACATCTTCTCATACCAAGAAAGCAAGAACATTCACAATGTAGACGTGTAGGAGTTTAGCTTAGGGAAAATTTTCTCCCAATATGTTTATGCTTTTTCAATATTAGTTTTTACCCCCAAGGCCAAGCTCGAGTGGCAAAAGGTGGAGGATTTGTGGCTTAGGTCACAGGTTGAAGCCCCACACCATGCAAAGCGAAGCCCGATATTTAAGTGGAGAAGGGTAGAGAGGCGGGCCCATTATCCACCGAGTTTAGAAGGTTGTGATTGGTCCAAAGGACGGGTCACAGGCATATTTCTCGGTTATCAAAAAAAAATTACTTTAATAATATGTAGGTCGTTTGGACAAATCATATTAACAATATACTTTTAGTATGCTTTTATTTTTCATCTGATTTATCGACCCTATGATTTTCAATTGTAAGCTTCAACATAATACCCCAATCATTTTTTGAACTTAACAAGGGAAAGGGGGGAGAAGCGGGGTTAGTTTTGAATGGTGGAGAAGTCTGTACTTTTTCAATTTTAACCTGACATTCTAGATTTGAGTTTTTATGAATACAAAGTCACTTTTGTTAGGGAATGATTACTCTAAATGTAAGATTTTCTGGCACGAATTCAAATTTAGTTAGATTCAATATGAATATCGAACATCAAATGAGGAAAAAATTATTTCTTCATTCTATTATTTCAAGGGAGTGGGGTGGGGGTATATGGATGATATATTACTGACCTAAACAAAATTCTTGAATAATTTTTTTATCTAGTGTTTCAATTTTTTTTCTTTTAAGTTTAATCAAACATTATCATCATCCAATATATCTTCTAGAAATAGCTATTTAGAAATTAGTGAGGTGGCTTCTTGGGTTCATATACATGAATTGTGATTTATTTGAATAATATTTTTTTGAAATTTGTGTACTCTGTTATATCCATAAAAAATTAACAGCAAAAATAGTGCTACTATAATTTAATACTTTATTTTACTTTTAATATTATAATTTTATAGCTACAAAATTTTATGACAATTGAGAATATATGGTGGGGACATATACCAAATGTGTATTTTTTTTTTTGAGTAAATAGGAAAAAGATTTAAAAATAAAAGCAGTACTACTTAAATCTATTAGAAGAAAAAATTTCATATGCTTGAGTGCATTTCCTTATACATTACTTTATCTTCATCATATTTGTGTTCTTCGTGTGCTAGAAAATCGACATATTAATTTACCTCCCTCCAAACATGTTAGATAGTGTCAATTGTCAAATGTGATTATTAACTTTCAACTATGCCAAATTCTCAAAATTCAAGAAATGTAAAATTATACACTAATTATACCAGTTAAAAGGTTTGAAACTACATTCTACAACATATCAACACAGTTTTTAATGAGTTGAGCTAGTAAATAAATGAGTCAATGATCAGGCCAAACTTTGATGGATTTGACGAATCATAATTTCATGAATGAGTTTTTGTTGTTAGGGTAAAGTTTTTGTAGAATTTACGTAGTATTTGACAATTCAAAACTTGACTTTTGATATCATTTTTTGTCATTTAAAGACTACCTATCACAATCTTTGATGGTTGGAGGGTTTTTTCACCCTATATTTGATACCAGTCTTAGGAGTGAAAGTAAATTCACTCTAAACTCGAAATTTATAGTTGATGATGGAGATAGTTACCACCAGTGACGATCTTAGAAAATGATAAGCTTCATTTAAGTAGGTGTTTCCCCCCCATTTTTTGTATTGAGTATCCGATATAAAACTGAATGCAAATTCATTTCTAAACTCGAGATCCTTAATTGATGGTGGAGATTGTTACTACCCATCATGAGTATGTGTTTTTCTTATTTTATATTTGGTATCCGCTTTAAAGAAAGCACATTTTTTCAAATTATAGAGTTCAAGTTTAAAATTATCACAGTGTTACATACCAATGATTAGAAGAATAAACTTACAATATTACAAAGAAAAAAATATGGGGTAAAGTTATTATAAACAAATAGAAGGATAAAGGGTAAAATGAGATTATTGAATGATTAGAACAAAACAAGAAAACGACATAATCATACCAACTCACTGGTTACGTAAAGAGACACTCTTTGTCATTACATAATAACAAATTTTACAGTATGATAACATTTACATAACAAGAAATTTGTAGATTAAAACATCAAATTTTAGCAAAATCTAGTGTTGCTTTACCATAAGGTCTCTTACAGAAGAAATAATCTCAATAATCAGAAAACAGGACATGTTTATGCACTAGTTATTTTCCATCTTTAAGCATTTGTGGTAATGGACTAATGACACTATCAAGGCTAGAATTCACAAATAGCGACAAATATTTGAGCCCTACTCGAATCAATTGCTACATAATGCTCCATACTCTTGTATCAGTTGTTGCTCATGATTTTCAACGAGTCACATCTATATGTTAACCGCTAAAGCGCCTTTGATTGGATTTACGTAGATCCAGTTATCGCTTTTAGTCCCTCGGACATATAGGCCTTCTGTGTTGTCCTGGAGGACTAGACTGATGCAGGACACGTTGTAGTGTTGGCGACAACCAATGGTGATACTTGGATTTGGGCATGTTGGATAGTTGTTTGTGTTGATATCCATATTTCCCATCAAGAGAGGTTCTAAAGATTCATCAATTTCATTGACATTGAGACCCTTCGTGAAGGGATGATATGGGTTGTAATTATTTTTTGAGAGAATGGATATTTCTTGAATTATTTTTTGTTTGGGTATGAACATGTAATTATTTTAGGTTTTATGACCCATATATGTAGTTTTCCCTATTTATTTTTTTTTGGAGTAAATAGGAAAAAGCTTTAAAAAGTCATAAAAACAGTACTACTTAAATCTGTTAGAATAAAAAATTTAACTTCCCCATACATTACTAAATCTTCATCATATTTTTGTTCTTCGTTTGTTAGAAAATCGACACATTAACTTGCCTCTCTCCAAACGTGTGAGATAGTGTCAAATGTGAAATTATTAAATTTCAACTATGCCAAATGCTCAAAATTTAAAAAATGTGAAATTATACACTAATTTATAATGGTTAAAAGGTCAGAAACTACATTCAACAGCATATCAACACATTTTTTAATGAGTTGAGCTAGTAGATTAATGAGTCAATGATCAGCTTAGACTTGGATGGATTTGACGAATCATATTTTCAGGAATATGTTTTTGTTGTTCGGGTGAATTTTTTTGTAGAATTTACGTAGTATATTATAATAAAAACTTGACATTAGATACTAGTTTTCATCATTGAGAGACTACCTATCACAATAATTGATGATTGAAGGGGGGGGGGTTAGTCACCCTATATTTGATACCAGTCTTAGGAGTGAAAGTAAATTCATTCTAAACTCGAAATCTGTTGTTGATAATGGAGATAGTTAATACTGGTCACGATATTAGAAAATGATAAGCGTCATTTAAGTAGGTGTTCTCCCCTAACTTTGTATTCAATATCCGATTTAAAACTGAATGCAAATTTATTTCTAAACTTGAGATCTTTAATTGATGGCGGAGATTATTACTGCCCATCATGAGTACATGTTTTTTCTTATTCTATATTTAGTATCCACTTTAAAGAAAGCAAAATTTTCAAATTATAGAGTTCAAGTTTAAAATTATCACAGTGTTACACACCAACGATCAAGAATAAACTTACAATATTACAAAGAAAAAATATTAAGTAAAGTTATTATAAACAAAAAGTAGGATAAAGGGTAAAATAAAATTATTAAATGATTAG
This sequence comes from Solanum tuberosum, assembly GCF_000226075.1. Taxonomy (NCBI): domain Eukaryota; kingdom Viridiplantae; phylum Streptophyta; class Magnoliopsida; order Solanales; family Solanaceae; genus Solanum; species Solanum tuberosum. The sequence goes on from NW_006239161.1 coordinate 27,336, forward strand.
AACAAAACAAGATTACGACACAATCATATCAATTCACTAGTTATGTAAATAGAGACTTTTTGTCATAACATGATAACAAATTTGACAATACAATGACATTCACATAAAATAATTTATAGATTAAAATATCAATTTTTAGCAAGATCTAGTGATGCTTTATCAGAGGCCTCTTACGAAAGAAATAATCCCAATAATAAAAAAAACAAGATATGTTTGTACAATGGTTTTTTCAATCTTTCAGCATATGTTGAAATGGACCAATGACACGTTCAAGGCTAGGATTCAAAAATAGTGGTACTGATATTCGAGCCCTGCTCGAATCAACTGCTACACAATGCTTGATACTTTTGTATCGATCATTGCTGATGATCTGTAACAAGTCACCTATGTTAACCGCCAAGGCACCTTTGATTGGATTTACGTGGATACAATTATCTCCTTTAGTCCCTCAGACATATACACCTTATGTGTCATTCTGGAAGAGCAACGTGATGCAGGACACGTCGCAATGTCGGCGAACCCCAATGGTGATGTCATGATCCCAGCCTACACCTTGGATGTGGCCGACACTCAAGAACCATTGGTGGTCCCCAAGCGAACCCTCATCATGGCTGACTAAAAGAGGAAGATTAATTCGAGTAAAATGGGAACTCCAAATGCATAACTAAAATTAAAAAACTCAATTTGAACTCAACTCCAATAAATGTCTAAAAATAATTAACAAGTTATAGTTAACTGTCTCATGACCTCAATACATCTCAACAACAAAATGAAATAATGAGAGACTCCTCAACTTTTAAACTATCTATGAAGCCTCTAATATTAAGATAGGTGTCGGGATAGAACCCCCAACAACTTAACCAATCAAGAGGTAAATGTTAACCTCTACGAAAGCAAGGAGGCTCACCAAGGCTGACTGGAATGTCAAATGATCTCAACGAAGCGCCTGTCGATAATCCTGAACACCTGTATCTGCACCATAAAATGATGCAAGTCGAATCAGTACATTGAATGTACGAGTATGTAAGGGGAAAACTGAAAGAAATAACTAACTGAACTGACAAGGCTAGAAGAAATACTCAACTCAACTCAATACAAAGCAACAATAATAGATGCAATATAAAACAACTGATATAACTCAATGATGTATAATTATACAATAAAATACTTTTATTCTTATTTGGGAGATTCTCTAACCGACAACCATCACTATGAGCTACGTGATGATATATCGTCTCGCCCACACTGCCAGAATTGTCCTATACTTGTCGGGGTATATGACACCTTAACTAAGTGGATCCACTAAGCTCTGCCCGGAGGCACTTAGGATTCATCTAAAAAGTATGATCATGTACTCATGTTGGCATACATGGTTTATGAGGAATGTGAGTTGTCTAAACTCATCCCTATATCAGTGCTCTATACTACTCCCAATAATATATACTCATGATCAATGTTTAAAAACATACTCTTCCTCTGGTTTGAGATAATTGCTCAAACTATCCACTTAAATGAGGTAACTACACTTAAATATCTCTGAACTCATTAACTCATTTAGAATTCAAAGTTTCTCTGTTATTAATGTAAAAACTGATACCTTTGGGAATACTTAGTTCCCTTAAACTCTTAATTCATATTTGAAAATTCTTTCTCAAAAATATATCAAAATCATATTGTGATATGATCATTTATGACTCGGGAAGTCATACTGCATAAACATTGATGTCATATTTAAATACCATACTGCTTAAACATTGATGACATACTCGACTGTCATACTAATCATGTTTTAAAAACTCTTTCTCAAAACTCTTCTTTACTTCCTCAAGAACTCTGTTTAAAACTCAAATATTGGCTTTAAAAAAAAGCTTCTCAAGATTTATAACTAAATTTATAAGGTTCATGAGGAATTATGAACATGAACGACTTAACTCAAGGATCTCAATAACAATATGAAAACTTAGTACTCAGAACTCAAGAACTCAACAATACTACTCATCTCAAGAATACTCACTTCATAAGGTTCATGCAGAATTATAGGCATGAACGACTCAACTCAAGGATCTTAATAACAATGTAAACTCATAAATACAACTCTTTTCATTCTCATACTCATTTACTCAAGACTTAGTTCATGTCTATAGTTAATTGCAAAAGACTTCTCAAGATGACTTAAAAAGGACCTCTTGAACTTTCCTCTTAACTCTACTTTAATTCAAAGTGTAAATTAAGAGTTGTGAATAGGATATGTAGGATCTCTCAAGTATTAATGAATACTTTAAGACTTAATATCAAGAAGAGAAAGAAAACACGATTCAAAGGAACACTTTTGGGATGAAGAACGGAGAAGAAAAAGGGCAGACGGCTCTAGCGTATCGGTGGCGCGTCGTGCTAGCCCCAAAAGTACTGGGAGTACTTTGAGGCGCACTAATGGCACAGAGCGCCAGCCCTTCTGGCACTATGGGGGCACATTGCCCCAGCTCTCCTGGCGCTATGGGGGCGCATTGCCCCAGCCCGAACCCAGAAATTTGACAATTTTTCTTGTTAAATTTTGGGTCCTAGCTCATCTAGAATCGATTGGTTTCTTCCAAAATCTCTTTGATTAATAAATCCAACACAAAATCATTGAAATCTCACTCAAATTCTATTAATAAACACCACTCATACACAAGACCCTCACCTCAAAAACTCAAAACCTCCATTGATAAAGAATGGGGCTAAAACTCAAGAATCTTTACATAAACGATTTCATGTATGAATTAATGGATGAATTACACATTGGAGTGAGGAAGAAAAAGTCCATCACTATGGAAAACCTCACATACCTTGAAAGAACAATTGTTCTTAGAAAATTTCCTCAACTCTTTAATGAACGCTTGAAAACCCCTTTTTTCCTCTTCTTGAAACATTGCTCTAAAATACCTAAGTGATTAGAACGTGAATGGGTATTTTAGAATTTGATTAAACCCTTAATTGGGTCAGGAAAAACATGCTAAGACAAGCGGGAAAAAAGAAAAGACCAAAATACCCTTTCCTAAAACGAATGGAAAGCCTTAAATGGAGATGATTCACTCAAGTGGGAATAACTTTTTACTCATGGTTCATAATTTAGCAAACTAGGCGGCGTTGGAAAGAGGACTCAAAGACCTTCAATTTGATTGCTCATGAGCCACCTAATTCTTTATGTGATAAAAGATATGACCCAAGAAAAATCTCATAGTGAAACTCAATTGGAAGGAGAATTTTCAACTCAACTTTATGCTAGGGAATTTTAGTGACCTTAACATCTAAGAAAATTTAGAATCACTCTGTACAAATCTTATTCACCATAAATAATGACTCGAGTCTTAACTTAGAAATTTTTGGGATACTACAGGTGATACTTAGATTTGAGCATGGTGGATAGTAGTTTATGTTGATAGCCATAGTTCCCATCAAGAGAGGTTCTAAAGATTCATCAATTTCATTGACATAGAGACCCTTTAATAGCACATCTAACAACTTTTTAACAAGTTGTTTTACCCAGTTTTGATACTCCAAGACTTGGTTCCTATAAATCAGTGACAAAGTCAAGAATTTCGTTAAGAGCATAAGAAATTTAACAACTTTTTAACAAGAGTGTTCTGATAGTCCATCAGAAACAACATTTTTACAAAGAAAGGTACAAATAAGATCTGCGAACATCCTCTCCTCTCCATACCCTACTGTGGAATTATACTAGATATATTATTGTAAAAAGGATAAAAAAAAATTCCTACATATGCAATATAATTCTGATTTAAGTTATATGCACCTTTATAAAATTTAGAGATAATGGTCAAAAACACGCCGGAAGTAACACATTTTTGCAAGTCTCTTATCTGAACTATCATCAACTAATTATCAAAACACATCTCAAAATTAATGAGTCAGTTGCCATTAGGACGAAATTTTATGCCTAATTAACTTTGTGACACAACCTTTTGTGATTGTATTGAGACACTTGGTCTAGCATGTTTCGAGGTTTGTTTTGATAGATATGTAACACCCCAGAAAAATTTTCGAACTAAGACTCGAACAGTTCTTCGTAGTGAGTGAGATTTTACTAAGGAATTAAAAATTTCTTAAGTGTTAAGGTCACTAGATGTAGCACTTTGAGTTCCAAAAAGATTAAATTGGAATAGCAAAATCTAAAATTTTGCAAGTTAAGCTAAGTATGAGTTTTGGGTCGACTTCAAACGACCATAACTTCTAGCTCAGGATGATTTAGGTGTGGTACTGGATACCGTAGGAAATATCTTTGAGCTTCTTTCCAACGCCATCAAGTTTTCTCAGTTTCGAGTTCATATGAAGGAGATATGTCCATTCGAAGTTGGGCTGTCTAGATAAGAAAAGTCAAAACCGGATTTTAGAGGGGTATTTTGGTCTTTTCCTTACCCAATCAGATTTAATTCATTTTTGGTAACATTTTAGGGGTCTAATCTGATTAGGTTCAGTTTTATAATCCTAGTTTACGTCTAGGGTTTTAGTTAAGAGTTCAAGAAGAGAAAAGAAGAAGAGAGAAGAGGAGAAAAGAGAAAGGATCGAAGCGTTCGTCAAAATTCTTGAGAGTTGTTGCGGATTGTCGCCATGGGTTTGATCCCTAAGAGGTATGTAAGCTTCCATAGTGTTGGGTTTGTTCACCCACGCGCCAAACATATTATTTTCAGCAAAGTTTTGATTCTCAAAAAGATGAAGGATTTAAGTTCTTGGTAGGTGTTCTTGAAGTTCATTCTAAATCTTGTTTTGTTGGGGTTATGATGATTTCTTGAGATGAAAGTGATTGTTTTGAGTGGATTAGTGTGTACTTAGGTTGGGTATTAGTCTAAGGAAAACTTGAGAAAATAAATTGATTAAAAGCGATTTAGGATAAAAAAATGAGAGGCGAAATTCGTCGAACTTGGCCTAGGGATAGGCTGGCGCAGCGCGCCCCAGATGTGCCCAAGGGGCTGGGGCGACGCTCCTGCAGTGCGCCCATATGCAGTCTCTGAAGTTAGGGGCTGGCGCCCCACGCCCGGAACGCACCAGGGTCGCCTGCCCCCACTCATTTTCTGTCGGTTGTGTAGTTTGAGCTCCTTTGAAGTGTATCTTCACCCCTTTGATTCTAAACACTCCTAACTACTTCCAAACACTTAGAAATCATTAATAACATGATCATAACCTTGAATTCATAATTCAAATTCAAGGTAAAGTTAAGAGTTAAGTCTTAAGAGTTTTTCCGATCATTTTGAGAGAGTCCCTTTGAGTCCTTCTGAGGAGTCTTCTACAATTTCTAATAACTTATTTCAAGACTCAAGTAAGTGAGAATAAGAGTGAGAAGAATATATTCATGAGTCTACACTATCACCTAGATCATTCATATCATGAACCATACCTCTTGAATTCGTAATTCACATTCAAGAGAGAGTTAAGAGTAGAGTTCAAGAAAGTCTTTGAGTTCAATTGTGAATCCTTTGAGATCCACCATCGATTTGAGTTACGTTTTGAGAAGTAACTATGAGAATGAGAAGAGTCGTATACCTGAGTTCCTTATTGATATTCTGACCCTTGAGTCAAGTCGTTCATGCCCATAACTTCCGCATGAACTCCATCAGTTGAGTAACCTTGACAGGAGTAGTATCTTCAAGTTCTAAGCCTTTAAGTGTTGAGTTCCTAATCCCTTTTGAAAAGCATCTTTGAGTACTTGAGTTGAATATTTCATGCCCATAATTCCGCATGAACAATATAAGTCGAAAAATCTTGAGATGAGTAGTATCATTAAAGTTCTTGAGTTCCAAGTATTGAGTTATATCTATGGTTATTGAAAACCTTGCATTGAGTCGTTCATGTCTATCATTCGGCATGAACCATATTCTAAGAAGTCTTTTACAAATGTTTAAGCTTTGTTTTAAGACTCAAGCTTTGAAGTTGAGTAAAGAGTAAGAGTAAAGTTCATTTTCTTTAAAATGATATGTGGGAACTAAGTCTTCCCAAGAGTAAATGTTTTCACATTTAAGATGAGAGGAAACTGAGATTTCCAAAAGAGTTTTGAGCAATAAAAGGGAACATCGATGCCAAGAGAGCTTTTAAGCTAAGTTTTAGTAATTATCTCCAATCAGAGAAGAAGTTGTTTTAAAAACAGATGAGCTAAGTATATTTTGGGAGTATTATTGAGCACCGATGTGGGGATGCGAGTATCATATTAACTCAAGTCTCCATGAAAACCATGTAGCCATCATAGGTAGAAAAGGGTCATACTTTTTAGATGTATCCATTTCACATAGACTAGTGGATCCACTTAGTAGTTCAGGTCCTATGCCTTTGGCAGGGTATATGATGGTCCTTGGTAGCGGGAGGTGAAGTGTTATATCATCACTATAACTCTTAAGTGATGGTTGTCGGTTAGAGAAACTCCCACAGAGATATTTTGTATTCTTATAGACATAGAGTTTATTTTGTATTTTCATATACAAACAGAGTTTATATTGTATCCTTACATGCAAACTTGAGTATATTGTATTCTTAAATACATTGAGTTGCTTTCTACTGTTTTAAAAGCTTTCCATATATTGCATATGTATTGTT
>NW_006239161.1:36776-44277 GCF_000226075.1 Solanum tuberosum
AATAGTCAACAACAACCAAATAGAGTATGCCTGCACAACAATTAAAACTCGGTATATCGCCACACCCCTCTTTTCCAACTCAAAATAACCATAACCAAATCCTAACCACGAGTCTTCAAACCATTAAATCCATAAAAATATGTATAATACAGTTTTATAATTGTTCAATATAACCATAATAACTTGAACTCGCCGCTTCCAATCATCATCCTATACGTTCGTCCAATAATTACATTTGGAGTCATGTCTTTCTCTTCATATGCAATAAGAACTTAAAAGGACAAAACCTAAACTTAAACTTGATGGAGCTTGCAGTACATTAACATGTCTTGTCAATAACAAACAGTCTCCTTAAACGCAAGACGTTGAACCAAGAAGAAACAATTTGAAAATTGCAAAGCATTAATAGAACCAACGTTACACTAATTTATGTTACAATTAAATATCCATCTATACTTCTTCTTCTCTACCAGACTCATATCAACAAGAACCTTACACATACAAAGCATTTACAAAAATATTCCAACAACAACAATATCAGAAAACACTTCAAAAAACCCCAACATCACGTAACTATCCAAATACGATTTTTCCAGCCATCTATTCGTGTTCTTGCCTATATAGCATAGCAATAACTTGGACTCACTCAATAAAATTAAGGGTGAGAATTATTACCTCCAAACAGCAGCAACGCCAACATAGAAACGACGCTCCTTCACCATGAATAATCCTTCAAATCACAACCAACGAGGAGGAAAGAAATAACACAATCTCTATGAACGTTCCGAGGGTGAAACCACGTTGAAATCTTGTAAATATTTGCTTGGATGATAGGGGAAACTTTAGAGAGGATTTAGGACTGTTTTATTCTTATTTTGGTCGAAAATAATGAGATAAAACGAAGGGAAATCTGATCTTATAGAGCTAAACCGACATAGGGGCGAGGGACCCACCTTCGCGCGCCTGCTTGTGCAGTCTCACTAAAATCTGAATATCTCTCAATTCTGAAGTTGTATGGACAAATGGTTTAGTGCGCTGGAAAGTAGACTCGTAGACCTTCAATTTCATATATTGGGGTTCTTCTAAAGCTTTGTAGATTCGGAGAAAAGCTCCGAGACATTTAACACAATTTTCAGAAAATTTATCAAAGAAACTTACTCTAACTTTTGCCAACTTTATATTTCTCAACTTGCTTGACTTCAAAACTTAACTTACGATCATTGGGCGACTATATCACCTTATAAAACATCCTTATTAGCATATAAGACACTCTTTGTCTTATCCCCAAAGGTACCGATTAACTCAAGCATTCTGAACGGGCGGGGTATTAGAATAGACATTAACGTTAGTCTAATTCATTGATTTTTTATTATTTTTACCTCCCCTTTGCAACCTTATTCTCCTGAAATGATACACCAAGTCATATATGCCTCATACACTCATTCAATGATACATATATTATGCGAAAGAACCACCGGATCTCACATTCTCCCCTCCTTAAGAACATTCGTCTGCAAATGGATTCGAACAATCTCTTAGTTGTATTCTTTGTTGTTACTGTACTGTTTTCAAGGAAATATTTTTTACGTCCGCAAATCTTAAATCCAGTTCGAAAATCTAATTGCAAGGCTTCGTATATCTAGCTTGCGACAATCCATATAAACTGCATTTTTTGAGGTATTTAAAATCCAATTAAGTTTGTGTACATGAATAATTGTCAATTATTGAAAACAACTCAGCTTAAGTCGTCAATAGTTGGGGGTAATTCTTCCCTATTTCCTCCTCGGCTTCTCAAGTTATTTCCTCAACGTTGTTATTCCACCATAACACTTTCATAGAAACCACTTCTTTAGTCCAAATCTTTCTTACCTGCCAACCCAAAATAGCCACTAACACCTTAGCATAAAACAAGTCTATAGAGACAAGAATATCCTCAACGGGGATAATTCAAAGTATTTTCGATGTACTTCTATAAACTAGATACATGGAACACTGGATGAACTGCTTTAAATTCTGAAGGGAAATCAATCTCATAAGCCACCCTACCAATCCTCCGAATAATATTATGTGGCCCTACATTCCTTGGACTCGGTTTTCCTTTCTTGACTAATCGCATGAAACCCTTCATAGGCCATACTTTGAAGAAAAACCAATCTTCTACATCAAACTCTAAGTCTCGTAGTCAAACATCTGCATAAGACTTCTGACTACTCTGTGATATCTACAACCGATCTCTACTAAGCTTTACCTTCTCCATAACTTGTTAGATTAGATCATGACCTAGCAACTCTACTTCCCTGATCTTGAACCAATACATTGGTGACCTGCACTTCTTCCATAGAGTGCTTCATAAGGAGCTATTTGAATACTTGCTTGGAAGTTGTTATTATAAGAAAACTCAACCAGTAACACGTGATCACCCCAGTTTCCACGAAAATCTAGCACACATACCCATAACATGTCCTTGAGCATTTAGATTATATGTTCGGCTTGGCCATCAATCTGAAGATGAAAATCCGTACTAAGATTAACTTGAGTCCCCAAACCCTTCAACAATGATCTCTGTGTTGTGCTATAAAATGTGTCCATCTATTTGAAGTAATTTATATTGAGACATAATTAAGTATTAATAAATCTCTAATGTACATCCCAACATATTCCACAAGAAGGTAGTCCTGACTAGACAAAAATGGGCTGATATCGTCAACCTGTGAATAATCACCCAAATGGAATTTGATCTTCCCTCGCGAATGTGGAAAACATGTGACAAAATTCACATTTATCTCCTTCCACTTCCACAATGGAATAACTATCTCTTGAGTTAGCAAACCAAGCTTCTAATGCTCTACCTCTCCCTATTAACAACATATCTCATTAATACCATGACACATTTTCATGGTCCCTATGTGAACAGAGAAGCGAGAATGGTTCGCATGTCCCATAAATTTCAATAGAAGCCATGTGGCATTCAAAACATATAACTGATCTCTGAATTTGAAGACTATCGCTCCTGCTCTATCAAAGGTGAATTTTTTTTTGTTCCTAAGCCTTGCCTCTGAGCTCATCTAAGATATGATCTTCACTTTTTCAAGACTTCACCTCCACAAATAGAGATGATATTACCAAGTCCTGAACTGTGACTCTAGTATCATTGGAGTTTTATAATCTAACCCTAAACCAGCTAGTTGATGGAGCTCTTAGGCCATCTCCTGGTTCTCAGTTCCCAAAGGTGATAAACTACCCATAGTAAAACTGAGGGCATCCGCTACTATATTTTACTTACCTTGGATGATATAAGATACCCACATCAATAACTTTCAGCGATTCATTCCATTTACGCTATTGTAGAATTACCTTTTCCAGTCTAAAAATATACTGGGGGCTCTTAGGATCTGTATAAATATCAACATTAAAAACATTCAAGTAATGCCTCAAAATCCTCAAGGAATGAATAATTGCAGTCAACTCTAAATCGTAGGTCGAGTAGTTCTTTTCATTCTTCATTAACTATCACGAAGCATAAACAATTGCCTTTGTTTAATGTTTCAGAACATAAACCAGCCTAATTCTTGAAGCATAATAATACACTACATTTCCCTCTTGACCGTCTTGTAGGGTCAGAACTGGTGTTAAAGTCATTTGATATCTCAACTCTTGGAATCTCCTCTCATAGGCTATAGTCCACTGAAACTTAACTTCTTTTTAAGTCAACTTTGTTAGAGGTGCTGAAAGTGGAGAAAAAAAAATCTTTCACAAAACTTATATAATACTCCACTAACCCTCAGAAAGATTCGAACTTCCACCAGGTTTATAGGTCTAGGCCAAGTCTTCACAACCTCATTCTTCTGTAAGTATACCTGAATACCTGCATCTAATACAATATGGCCCCGGCAAAAATAAACCATTTAATACAACCAGAACTCATACTTTGAGAATTTAGCTTACAACCTCTAACCTTGGGGTAACTGAAGCACTACTTAGTGATGATCTCTATGATTTGCCTCTGAATGAAATGTACCAGAATATCATTAACTAATACAATTACGAACAAGTATAGAATGACATTGATATACTATTCATCATGTTCATAAATATTGTTGGGTCATTCGCCAATCTGAAAGACATTACAAGAAACTCAAAATAGCCATATCTAATCCTGAAAGTTGTCTTTGAAGCATTACTCTCTCGAACAAGTACCTAGTGGTACCCTAAATGTAAATCAATCTTTGGGAAGCATCCGACATCATATAGTTGGTTGAAAAAACCCATCAATCCTTTGTAGTGGATATGTGTTCTTTATAGTCACCTTCTTCAGTTTTTTTGTAGTCTATACACTTCTACAATGATTCATCTTTCTTCCGAACAAATAACATTGGTGCACCGCTTGGTGATGCACTAGTCCTGTTAAAGCTCTTATCTAATATATCCTTCAATTTTGCTGGTGCAATTCTAAATAGGGAAATTGATATCGACAGAGCATCTCGTAATGTATCAGTAGAAAAATTTATCGCTTGTTCCAGGGAAATAGCAAGAAGCTCACCTGGAAATACACCTAGAAACTCATTAACCACTATAATAATTGAAGAGTCGAGGTCTCAACATCAATATCTTAAACTCGCTCAGAAAATATGATACGTACAGCCATTGGCAAACGTTTCCTTGCCTAAAGATTGCAAATAAACTTGACTTTTGGCATTGCACCATTACCCTTCCATTCTCATACTACTTCCCCTGAGAACTGAAATCTAACAGTCTTCTCTTGGTAGTCGACATTGACATAATAAGGTTTCCACCAATCCATTCCCATATCAATAATAAAGTCGAGCATCTCTAGCCCTATCACGTCTAAAAAAAAATTTTGATGACAAGCAATCTCTACCGTAGAACCTCGATTAATCCTCTTGAGCGTATGTGAAACACGAAGCACGATTCAGATTTCATACGTACTTATAACTCAGCTCTATAGCACGTTCTATAATTTGAAAGAAATGTAACCAGTCCTAAATGCCCTATAGCCTCTTGATTATAAGTGTGGTGCACAACACACCCATAAACAAGAATCTACAAGACACGACTTGTAGACTCCCTAGGACACGACCTGCTCCGATACCAAGTTTGTCACGCCCCAAACTAGAGAAGGCGTAACTGGAACTCAACACCTTAAGCAATCGAGTTAGCCACATAAACATACCAACTGACTCAACTGAGGGCTTAGAAAGTCGGGCAGCATAACATCTAAAATACTATGACTGGACCCTTAAGGTCATAACCTGAATATCAGTAAGTCATATAGACGAAGGTAGACAAGCCAAAGATAATATGGTACTAGCTAGCCGACAAGGCTATAATGAAGATATACATACATACATACATATCTATACATGCCAAGCCTATGTGGTTGGAAACTGGAAGCTGCAGAAAGAAACCCAGAATACTATGTCCACAATAGCCTCTATGAGTGACATAAGCGCTGGTCGGGACAATGCCCCAATTATACCCAGACTGTACAATAAAAGTAACATCCTATGAAATCTTCAGGAAGAAGTGGAGCTTACCAACTCATAGTTGAACCCCGAATCCTAGCAGAGGGGTCAATCAGAATCCCTACCTGGACCGAAACAAAATGCGTCCCAGGCAACAGGACGTTAGTACGAATAAAAATGTACTGGTATGTAAGGCAGAAAATAGAATAATAAATAGTTACTATAAAAAGGGGAATAAAGATACCACCTGAAACAGAAACTCTGGTAGCCGCCACGGCTGACATCAAAACCTTATATAGATTAAATATGCATGGTATGCTCGCATAATCGTATGTCGTGAATATATATATATATATATATATATAGATGCAAATGCATGTCATACCCAACCAAGTGCTAGCAATGGTGGTGCCTTCCGGTGGCGAACCGGGATCATATTCGCCAACTTGTGGCCATCTATGTCTCATACGTATAAATATAGGCAATAGGGACGTATAAATATAAGCAATAGGCCCCATACCTTCTGATTATAGCTCGGAAGTAGAATGCATAGCATGTAATGTCATGGATCCGTAATGCATTTGTTACCTGAATCATGTTGCCAATCTTGGGTCGTTGGTACTCTTGTCCTCATAATCTCGTAATCACTTTCGTATCAGATCTAAATATCTCATGAAACTTATATACTTGTAGATTAAACTAGAACACTTAACTTGGATTTAGAAAGGCAACTTAAACTTGAGGATGTTCATGAAGAACTTAAAGTTCTTCACTTAGTATCTATATATGTTTCCTTAGTGGTTTGTAAAAGAAAGTATTTCAGAAAAATCATACTTTAGTAGTTTAAACCTACGATTTATATTTAATAGTTTTGGAGATCGACATTTTATTTTAAAGTTTTCACAAATATAAATTAGCAAGGAAGGAGGACTGATTTCAAATTCATAATGTTCATCCCTAATCTTTTTTAAGTTACTACATCTAAAGAAGAATAAGAATTTGTACACATGTACCTATAGTAAAGAGAATCAACAAAATAACATAAAGACGCTGAATACCCTATCTAATTGAACGAGTGGAATATCAACATAATGGAGTAACAAAAATACACCAGCTGCAATCTCAATGCCTTTCACAAAAGGACTTTCTAGCAATAGAGTAGTAAAACAATATTTCACGATTTAGGATTTCCAAAATTCGTGCTCAAAGGAAGTACAGTGCTTATCCTTAACATACCTCGATTTTGGGTCTTGTTGTATCAATATGGATTGTACCCCCTTCCTTACAGTATGTAGTCTACAGAAAATCATGTCACACAACCATTACAGGCAGAATATTAACAAGTCAAGGTCAAAGTAGCAATTTAGAGCTCACTTGCAGAGTAATTAACTCGCCAAACCATTTTTAAATGTATGCTTCACTACCTTCTCTTCTCCAAATTACAACCTCAAATTAATGACATAACATACATTTTTGCAGCAGCTATTAACAAGTGAAGGCCTACACTGTAACACCCCGTATCCGAAACAGACCAAAAATGCAGATTTTGAGAAGTTGCAGGTGCAACTTACGGTCACCATCCACGGACCGTAGGTCAGACCACGGCCTGTGCTGGTGGTCCGTGGTTCACCACTGAAACTCCTCTCCAAACTAGCTCAGAAAAATTAGCTAAGTCCCGACTCACGGACAGACCCACGGTTCGTATATCAGACCACGGTTCGTGGTCTGTGACCGTGGATCGAGATCTCCTTTAACCAACCTCTGACATGAACTACGGTCGACCAGCACGGACCTTCATTCGATCCATGGTCCGTAGGTCTGACTGTAGATGAGGGTTAGCAGCTAGTTAGATGATAATTATTGATGGGTCAAGTTCAGATGGTCATAACTATTAGCACAAAATTAATTAGGTGTACCATCACCTATGATATGATATATAATTGAATTATCTTTCCAACGCCACCGAGTTTGCTAAATTCCAACCTCCGAGTAAAAATTTATGCTCGTTTTAGTGAAGC
>NW_006239161.1:45860-47271 GCF_000226075.1 Solanum tuberosum
ATCTCCAGTTCAGCAGTATCAGTGGTGAGTCCTCATTCTTCGAGGACTAGTGACATGTTTATCTTTATCGCTTTTAGTCTTTAGTTTCAGTTTTGCTAGATCTAGTTGGGGCATGTCCCAACATTTCTAGTTAGTTTAGAGGCTTATTTCCGACATAGTTAGATTCAACTTAGTATTGAGTTAATGTCTTCTTTGTAATAAACTCATCAGATTTCATTTATCTCAGTTATAGTATATGGGTATTCCCCATCATTTCAGACTTACTTTATGATTTAGCTTTCGCAACAGTTTATTATCTTTAGTATGTTCATAATCATGCCAGCAGGGTTAGCTTGGGATCACTTGTGGTCCTAGGTCCCGTGTCCGTGTCTCGGGGGTAGCTCGGGGTGTGACATACACAATAGTCAACAACGACCAAATAGAGTATGCTTGCACAACAATTAAAACTCGGCGTATCGCCACACCCTTCTTTTCTAACCCAAAATAACCATAACCAAATCCTAACCACGAGTATACAAACCATTAAAGCCTTAAAAAAATATGTATAATACAGTCCTATAATTGTTCAATATAACCATAATAACTTGAACTCGCCGCTTCCAATCATCATCCTATACGTTCGTCCAATAATTACATTTGGAGTCATGTCTTTCTCTTCATATGCAATAAGAGCTTAAAAGGACAAAACCTAAAATTAAACTTGATGGAGCTTGCAGTACATTAACATGTCTTGTCAATAACAAACAGTCTCCTTAGACGCAAGACGTTGAACCAAGAAGAAACAATTTGAAAATTGCAATGCAATAATAGAAACAACGTTACACTAATTTATGTTACAATTAAATATCCATCTATACTTCTTCTTCTCTTCTAGACTCATATCAACAAGAACCACACATATACAAAGCATTTACAAAAATATTCCAGCAACAACAATATCAGAAAACACTTCAAAAAAAGTCCAACATCACGTAACTATCCAAATACGATTTTTCAGCCATCTATTCGTGTTCTTGCTTATATAGCATAGCTATAACTTGGACTCACTCAATAAAATTAAGGGTGAGAATTATTACCTCCAAACAGCAGCAACACCACATAGAAAACGAGGCTCCTTCACCATGAATAATCCTTCAAATCACAACCAACGAGGAGGAAAGAAATAACACATTCTCTATGAATGTTCCGAGGGTGAAACCACATTGAAACCTTGTAAATATTTTCTTGGATGATAGGTGAACCTTTAGAGAGGATTTAGGACTATTTTTCTTATTATTTGGTCGAAAAATCGAGTTTAAACGAAGTGAAACCAAATCCTCTCAAGCTAAACCGACATATGGGCGAGGGACCCACCTTCACGTGCATGCTTGTGCAGTTTCACTAAAATCTAAATATCTCTCAATTCTGAAGT
>NW_006239161.1:47307-75245 GCF_000226075.1 Solanum tuberosum
TGAAGTCGTATGGACAAATGATTTAGTGTGTTGGAAAGTAGACTTGTAGACCTTCGATTTCATATATTGGGGTTCTTCTAAAGCTTTATAGATTGGGAGAAAAGCTCCGAGACATTTAACCCAATTTTCAGAAAATTTATCAAAGAAACTTACTCTAACTTTTGCCAACTTTTTATTTCTCAACTTTCTTGACTTCAAAACTGAACTTACGATCATTGGGTGACTATATCACCTTATAAAACATCCTTATTAGCATATAAGACACTCTTTGTCTTATCCCCAAAGGTACCGGTTAACTCAAGCGTTCTGAACGGGCGGGGTATTAGAATAGACATTAACGTTATTCTAATTCTTTGATTTTTTATTATTTTTACCTCCCCTTTGCAACCTTATTCTCCTGAAATGATACACCAAGTCATATAAGCCTCATACACTCATTCAATGATACACATATTATGCGAAAGAACCACGGGATCTCACATCTGTATTATTCATTTGTTTTATTAAATGTTTTAAAGAGTTAAGTGCCTATTTTATGGCAAGTTGAATATATTCTTTTTATTCTAAGTTGTTCATTTGAGTTAAAGTTTTGAAAAGTTGAGTTTATTGAATTTTATTCAATTTTAAGCTTTTGCATGCTTAAGTTAGTCTTCCGTTTGTAGTCAGCCAAGATGAGGGTTCGCTTGGGGACCATCAATGGTTCTCAAGTGCTGGCCACATCCAAGGTGTAGACTCGGGTCGTGACAAAATAGCTAACAATAGTTCAGAAAGAAAACCCAAACACCTTACAGTTAAAGATATGAAACTCATGAAAAAATTAATGCTATATGTATGCTTTTTTACTTACTCAAAAACACATGACCTATAAATTACAAAGAACAGAAAACACAAAAAGTTACCTTGTTTGAGGAGGCCAAAGATTGCTATCATTTTGTGGATTACAACCATGTTTTATACTATCCCTCCACTTGAAAACTTTCTCATTTTTCTCACCAATAGCACTCCAAAACATCAACACAGATTCACCAGCACTATGGCTATCTTTATAATACTTTAACTTTTTCTTCGGCTGGCAATTCAAAGGACTTAGGTTCTACATCTTTCAAATCTTCAAGAACTTCAATTGGGATCCAATGATTGATGATTTGGAAGAAACCCCACTTGCTTGCTGCTTCTTGAATTGATTTTTCAACATTTAAATCATCAAAATTTGATAATTTAATTGTTGGGGTTTATTCTTGATTGTCAATTTGGAATTTGGTTAGTCTATGTTCTTTTGGTTGAATACATCGATTTGGGATAATTTCAAGGCTTCTGTCTACTAGGCCTTTTAATCCATTTGGTTTCTTGATTACAAAATCAAGTATGTCATCAATTGGTTCAAATTTTGATGAAGTCATTTGTGTGTTGAATCTTGATGAGTATGTACTAATGGAAGAAGGAAATTTAGGGTTTTTTTATGGTGGGTTTGAGAGGGGTGTGTAGGGGGAGGGGGGGGAGAAGGGGGTTGGCTATGAAATGATGGGTGAAGGAGATTTGGGGTTTCTATGGTGGGTTTGAGGGGGGAGGGGTGATAGGGTTTTGCCCTAATTTTCTTACCTTATTTGAAGTTTATTTTATTCTTGAAAGAAAGTCAAAGTATTACCATAAATGATTCAACCTTTCTTGAAAGGAAAATATAATTTTCTTCCATATTTGGTTTATTCTTTTCTTTAAAGGAAAAGTCTGGAATCCAATAAATTAAATACGCATCTTCTCATACCAAGAACACAAGAACATTTACAATGTAGACGTTTAAGAGTTTAGCTTAGGGGAAATTTTCTCCCAATATGTTTATGATTTTTTCAATATTATAGTTTATAATATGTAGGAAGTTTGGCCAAATCATATCAACAATATATTTTTAGTATGCTTTTATTTTTTATATGATATTTCGACCATATAATTTGCAATTGTAAGCTTCCACATAATGCCGCAATCACTTTTGAACCCAACAAGGGGTAGGGGGAGAAGCAGGGTTGGTTTTCAATGGTGGAGTAGTCTGTACTTTTTCAATTTTAACTAGTCGTTTAAGATTCGATTTTTTATTGTCACGACCCGAGCCTACACCCTGGACGTTACTGGCACTCGAGAACCATTTCTGATCCTCAAGTGAACCCCTGGCCTGGCTACCACGACTCACATGACTTTACATAATATGCGGAAGCTTAGATAGATGAACCTTTAGACATTCAAAGAAGAGTCTTAAATTACAGTCTTAAAATACTCAACATAAGTCATCACTTAAAAAAATCAAGAACCTGATAGAACAATAATGTATCTAATCTTGTCTGTCTATGAAGCCTCTAACAATTCAAGATAGATGTTGGGAAAAGACCCACGACACCTCAACTACTCCTAAAACTAAAATGGAAATGGAGTCTCCCAAAAGCAAGGAGGCCTCACCAAATACTGACTGCAAGTGAATAGTGATCTCAACGAAATGCATGATGATGATCTTGAGCATGTATATGCATCATAATAAGATGTAGGTAGAATAATGTCAGTACATTGAATGTACTCGTAAGTTATAAGGTTAGAGTAGACAATTAACTAACTTGAACGACTGAAAACAACACAACCGGATCAATACATGAATATGAAGTGAAAACATTTTAAACTTTACGTGTCATGACCCGAGCCTACACCCTGGACATGGCCGGCACTCGAGAACCATTGTTGGTTCCCAAGCGAACCCTCATCCTTGCTGCCTATAAGCGGAAGACTAACTCAAGCATACAAAGCTTAAAAACTGAATAAAAATTTATGAAACTCAACTACAATGCTTTAACTCAAATGAAAAACTTTGGATAAAAATAAATTATTCAACTCGCCATAAAATAGGCAACTTAAGTCTTTAAAACATTTAACAAAATAAATGAAACAGACTTCTCAAACTCTATTGTCTATCTATGAAGCCTCTAAATGACAAAGATGGAAGTCGGGACAAGACCCACGACATCATGACAAAACTGAAAAGTAAATGAAATCCTCTGGAAGCAAGGAGGCTCACCATAGCTAACTCGAACTCCATGTGGTATCAACGAAGCTCATGTTGATCATCATGAATACATGTATCTGCATCATGAAACGATGCAGGCCAAATGACTCAGTACGTGGAATGTACGAGCATGTAAGGGGAATTGTAAAGCATAAACATAAGCTTGAACTTGATAAAAAGGAAACATACTTACCTCTTTTCAAACTTACTCAACTCAAGGAATACTCAAGGAATACTCAAACCTACTCAAACTTACTCAACTCAAAAGTACTCAAGGATAAGATACTCAAATCAGTAATAAGGTTCTCAACTCCGCATAACTCAACAATAAGGTACTCGACACAATGAAACACAAATCGACTCAAGATACTCAAATTGAAGGTACTCAACTCAAGATTACTCAAGGATAAAGCAATAGTAAAAGATGCAATATATATGGAAAGCTATAAAACTGTATATAAATACAATAATACTCAGTGTGTATATAAAAATACAAAATAACTCTATGGGAGTTTCTCTAACCGACCACTATCACTATGAGTTATGTGATGATACAACGTCTCGCCCACGCTGCCAGAAGTATCCTATACTTTGCCAAGTTATAAGACCTCTCAACTAAGTGGATCCACTAGTCTATGCTAAAAAGCACTAAGGAATCATCTAAAAAGTATGACCCTTTCTACCCACGTCGGCTATATGGTTTATGGAGACTTGAGTTATCTGAACTCATCCCCATATCGGTGCTCAATACTACTCCCAAAATATACTCAACTCATATGTTTTAAAAACACAACTCTTTTTATGGTTTGAGATTATTACTCAAAATCTTTTTAAAAAGAGATGTTACTCAACTGCTCAAAACTCTTTTGGAAATCTCAGTTTCCTCCTCTTTTAAATGTGAAAACATTTAACATTTACTCTTAGGAATACTTAGTTCTCATATATCATTTTAAGGAAAATGAACACGACTCTACTCTTTCTCAACTCAAGTGCTCAAGTCTTAAAATAAGTTTAGAAAAAGTTGTAAAAGACTTCTCAAAATAGGGTTCATGCCGAATGATGGACGTGAATGACTCAATTTAAGGTTTTCAATAACCATACAAAGAACTCGATACTCAGAACTCAAGAACTTCAATGATACTACTCATTTCAAGAATGCTCAACTCATAAGGTTCATGCGGAATTATGGGCATGAACAACTCAACTCAGGGACTCAATGATACTCCTCATCTCAAGATTTCTCGACTCATATGGTTGATGCCGAATTATAGGCATGAACTACTCAACTTAAGGACTTAATGGGAAACATGTAATAGTTCCATGATTAGGAATATAATCTCAGAAGGTTTACGGACTCAATACTCAGGACTTAGAACTTGAATATACTACTCCTCTCAAAGATAATCAATTTATGAAGTTCATGCGGAATTTATGGGCATGAACGACTCGACTCGAGGATCTACATTACAATATGGAACTCGTGTATACGACTCTTCTCATTCTTCTACTTACTTTCTCAATACTTAGCTCAAATCGATAGTTGATCTCAAAGGATTCACAATTGAACTCAAAGACTTTCTTGAACTCTACTCTTAACACTTTCTTGAATTTGAATTATGAATTCAAGCGTTATGATTCATGATATGAAGGATCTCAATAACAATATAGCAATTCTATAATTAGGAATAGAACTTTTAAAAGAAACATGAACTCAAAATCAACTTATCTCAACAATACTCAAATTTAGGGGTAGAATCCTAGATTTCTCTTTTACTGATTTGAAAGTATATGTAGGACGTGAGGACGAACTAGTCCAACACTATGATAGCTTTAAATACATAGAAGAACAAGGTTCTTGAAAAATCTTGAAAGGATCTTGAAGAAGAACTTGATTAGAAGCCTTGAAACCCTAGCTTGAAGGTAAATGATCAAGAAAACCTTTCTTGAGATTCTTGAACTCTCTATGGCCAAGAATTATGATTTTCATTAGTGATTCATAATTTTATAGAGGATTTTGAGTTGAAAAAAAAAGGAATTCTTGGAGAAAGACTTACCTTGAAGAAGAATCTTGAAAAAGATTGAAAGAATCTTGAATGGAGTCTTCTACTTTGATTTTTCCTTAGGGTTTTGCCCTAGGGTTTGAGAGAGAAGAGAATGATAGATTAAAAGATGAAAATCTGATTGTTTTGAACCTTTTATTAGTCAAGAAATTCGTTTAGGGTTTTCTTGGAGGTAAAAAAACAAAAGACAACCCTTTTTAATGTTTTCCCGTCGGCTAAATTCGTAACAGCACTATATATGTTACTAAAATAGCCATAACTTTTTACTTAGAAATTGGATTGACGTGAAATTGATGGAGTAGGAAACTAGATTCAAATACCTTTAATTTAATAGGTTATGGCTCACGTAACTCTTTATATTTTAAGAGATATGGTTGTATGAAGTTAACTCAAATAGAATCTTACATCAAAACTTAATAGATAAGGAAACTTCAAGAACATTTATCAAGAACTCATCAGTAAATTAAATTGCTCAATAATTATGGATAGATTTGCAAAATAAAATCATGATTGACGTGTGGGTGAACGAACCCAACACTATGGAAGCTTACATAACTCAAAGAATTAGGTTCTTGGCGAAATCTTGAATTTCTTGAACGAACGACTTGAAACTTTAAACTTTTTCTCCTCTTGAATCTTCTCTCTAAAACCCTAAACGCTTTTGGGGATGAATGAAACTAATTTTCATCAGTTTAGACTCCTAAAACCTTACTAAAAACGCTAAAATCCGATTGGGTAAGGAAAAGACCAAAATACCCCTCATATTTTCGGGTAACTTTCCTTAATTGGACAACCCAACTTCAAACGGGCATATCTCCCTCATACGAGCTCGAAATTTAGCAAACTCGGTGGCGTTGGAAAGATAATTTGAAGACCTTTCATTGTATATCTTATGGGCAACCTAAATCATCCTATACTGAAGGTTATGTTCATTTGAAGTTGACCCAAAACTTAGAAGAACCTAGGAATGACTTGAATGAATTCTCTTTAATTCTTTTTTTGAACTCAAGGTGCTATATCTAGTGACCTTAACACTCAAGAAATTTAAAATTTCTCGGTAAATCCTACTCACAACAAAGGATGGTTCGAGTCTTAGTTTGAATTCTTTTTTGGGGTGTTACATTACGATAAGATATACAATGAAAAAAAACATGAAAATAATGTACTTTACTTTGTAAGGAGTTTCTCTAACCAAAAACCATTATCATGAGCCTAGCAATATACAACGTTTCGCCCATGTTACAAGGGTCATCCTATACCTTGCTACGGTATAGGATGATATAGTGACTATGGATCCATCTAATAGGCCTTCTCAGAGGCAGTGAGAAGTCGCATGAAGAATCAATGCTATCCTATCCTACGCTGGCTACATAGTTTTAAGAGACTTCCAAGTTATAAAAGACTCTAACCCAATTCGGTGCTCGATACTACCCCCAAAATAATAGATATAATTTTATGCTCAATTCACCCATTACAAATAAGGGACTTTTTACTTTATTGAAATACGTTTCAAAAGCATTAGACGTGCTTGCATTTTTAAAACATGCACTTTGTGAACTTATCTTTCAAGCCCACTAATCAACATAGGTACATATATAAGTTATATAAATAACATTTGAAGTTTTTAAGTTTTTATGAGATGGGGCCTTTTCTTAAGTTAATTTGGAATGTAAATGAAGACATCTGGGTGGGACATTTAGACTCTCCCAAGGATTACTGAACACCTTAAGAGTTTATATTAAGAAGAGAACATAGGTACGATTTGAAGGAAGACGTTCGGAATGAAGCACGGGAAGAAAAGAAACCCAGACAACCCTGACACACTGGTGGCGCGTCGCCTCAGGGCCTAAACTATTGAAGTAAGGCCTTAGCGCACTACTGGAAAGTCGCCCCAGGGCCTAAACTACAGAGGCAAAAGTCCTGGTGCTATGGGTGGCGTGCTTCCCCAGGCCCCTACCCAGAAAATCTGACGAATTTTTATTCTCAATTTTAGGTCCTAACTCATCTAGAATCGATGGTTCCTTCTAAATTCTCTTTGGTTCACAAAACCAATACAAATTCAATGATATTCCACAAAAAATATACCAAGAAACAACACTCATTCGCAAAACCCTCGCCTCAAGAACTCAAAAACCACCATTGTTAAAGAATGGGGCTAAAACTCAAGAACTCTTCAATAATACTTACATAAATGATTTCATGGACGAATTAATGAAAGAATTACATGTTTGGCATGAGAATGAACAAATCCATCACTATGGGGAACCTCACATACCTGGAAAGAACGATTGTTCTTGGCGAAATTCCTCAACACTTGAACGAACGCTTGAAAACCCTCTTTTCCTCTTCTTGAAACTTAGCACTAAAGTTCTAAGTGTTTAGAAATATGAAAAATAACTTAGCATCTGATTAGACCCCTAAATTGGGTGCGTAAAACATGGTTAGGCCTATAGGGGTAAGAAAAATACCAAAATACCCTTTTCTTAAATGGATGAAAAGCCTTAACTAGAGAGGCTTCACTCATACAACCATAACTTTTTACTCGGAGCTCGAAATTCAGCAAACTTGGCAGTGTTAAAAACATGACTCAAAGACCTTCGATTTAATACCTCATGGGCCACCTAACTCTTTATTTACTAAAAGATATGGTCGTTTGAAGTTGACCCAAATCTAAAAATTGATCGAAGTTTGAGGTGTTACATTTATGAATACAGAGTCATCTTTGTTAGGGAGTTATTTACTCTCAATGTAAGATATTCTGGCATGAATTCAAATTTAATTAGATTCAATATGAATATCGAACATCAAGGGAGTGGGGGTGGGGGTATATGGATGGTATATTAATGACCTAAACAAAATTCTTGAATTATTTTTTTATCTAGTGTTTCAATATTTTTTTAAGTTTAATCGAACATCATCATCATAAAGTATATCTTCTAGAAATAGCTATTTGGAAATTGGTGAGGTGGCTTCTTGGTGTCATATACATGAATTGTGGTTTGTTTGAATAATATTTTTTTGAAATTTGTGTACTCTAATATATCCATAAAAATTATCACTAAAAATAGTACTACTATAATTTAATACTTTATTTTGCTTTGAATAGTATAATTTTATAACTATAAATTATTATGACAATTGAGAAGATTTGATAGGGACATATACCAAATGTGTATTATTATTATTTTGAGTAAATAGGAAAAAGCTTTAAAAAAATCATAAAAGCAGTACTACTTAAATCTGTTAGAAGAAAAAATTACATATGCTTGAGTGCATTTCCCTATACATTACTAAATCTTCATCATATTTGTGTTCTTCGTTTACAAGAAAATCAACACATTAATTTACCTCTCTCCAAACATGTTAGATAGTGTCAAATGAGAAATTATTAAATTTCAATTATGCCAAATTCTCAAAATACAAGAAATGTGAAATTATACACTAATTTATAAAGGTTAATATCACGCCCCGAGCCTACACCCTGGACGTGACCGGCACTCGAGAACTATTACTGGCCCCAAGCGAACCCCTGGCCTGGCTCAACTATCAGTGGAAGACTCACTCCATAGAGAATAAACTCAAAAGATAAACTTTACTCAACTGTCTCAAAAGTAAACTCAAAATACTTTAGAAATAAAACATTCACCGACCAAAATGAAAAAGACTCATGAACTACTGTCTATCTATCTATGAAGCCTCTAATACTATGAGGGATGTCGGGACAAGACCCCTGATCATCCTAACAAACTGAAAAGACAAAACATAATAAAAGGGATCCTCCGGAAGCAAGGAGGCTCACCAAATGACTCTGGAGATCGACCGGATCAACGAAACGCTGGATGCTGATCCTGGTTGCCTGTATCTGCATCATAAAAGATGCAGGACAAATGGCGTCACTACATGGAATGTACGAGCGTGTGAGGGGAAATCTAAACATGATATAAGCTTGAACTAGAACTGAAGAAACAACTTACCTCGTCTCAACTCAACTCAACCTTAACTCATTTCAGTATAAAAGCAGCAATAGTAATGCAAGTATAATGAAAAGCTTTTAAAACAGTAGATAGAAACTCAATGTATTGAAAAATATAATATAACTCTATCTGTATATAAAAATACAAAATAACTTTATGGGAGATTCTCTAACCGACAACCATCACTATGAGCTATGTGATGATACAACGTCTAGCCCATGCTGCTAGAACTGTCCTATACTTTGCCAAGGTATAGGACCTACTAACTAAGTGGATTCACTAGTCTATGCTATAAGGCAATAAGGAATCATCTAAAAAGTATGACCTTTCTACCCACGTTAGCTACATGGTTTATGGAGGCTGTGAGTTGTATGAACTCTCTCTCATATCGGTGCTCAATACTACTCCCAAAAATATAATAGCTCATATGTTTTTTAAAAAATAACATTTTCTGTGGTTTGAGATTATTACTCAAAAAATCATTCTCTTAAAAGAGATGGTACTCAGAACTGCTCATGAAAACTCTTTTGGAAATCAGTGTTTCCTCTCTACTTAAATGTAAAAACATTTACTCTTGGGAATACTTAGTTCCCATATATCATTTTAAAGAAAATGAACTTATTTCTACTCTTCCTCAAACTCATATGCTCAAGTCTTAAAACAAGTTTTAAAAGGTTTGCAAAAGACTTCTCAAAAGACTCGAAAGAACTCTCAAGACTTGACTCTTAGCTCTACCTTGAATTTGAATTATGATTTCAAGGTTATGATTCATGTTATGAATTATTTATATATGTTTAGAAGTAGTTTAGAGTGTTTATAATACATAGGGATTGAAGGAACACTTTAAAGGAACTCTGATGGTTTAAACAACTGAAGACAGGACAGGGCAGGCGACCCTGGCGCACGCGCCAACCCCTGAACTACTGAAGTGTAGTTGGGGTGCACTGGCTGGCGCAGGGCGCCAGGCCCCAAACTACAGAGACCTCTTCCTGGCGCAGGGGGGCAGCCTCTGCTTAGATTTTTCTGATGAATTTTCTAACTCGTATTCTGACCCTAATTCATCTAGATTCGAATGGTTTCTTCCCCAATCACTTAGATTCGAACACCCCACAAAAACATCTCTTAAACTCTATATGATTATCTCAAGAACTCATCAAAATCCCAACAATCAAGATTACAATTGGAAACTTCAAGAAAACTCATCAAGAACTCAAATCCTTCAACTTCAAGAATGAAATTGCACTGAAAATAACATGATCGGCGTGTGGATGAACGAACCCAACACTATGAGAACTCACATACCTCTTAGGGATTAAACCATTGGCGAAACAACCTTTGATTCGCAAGAAAACTTGATGAACGCCTTGACTTTTCTCTTTTCTCCTCTTCTTGAACTTTTCTCAAAATCCTAAGCGTAAATTAGTTTGGGAAAACTAAACCAAATCAGTTTAGACCCCTAATTATTTACTAAAATGCTTAAATCCGAAAAGGTAAGGAAAAGACCAAAATACCCCTCATATTTTTGGGTAACTTTACTTAACTGGACCGGCTAATTTCAAATAGGCATATCTCCCTCATACAAGCTCGAAACTTAGCAAACTTGGTGGCGTTGGAATGAGGATGTAACACCCCAGAAATTTTTTTTGAGCTAAGACTCGAACCATCCTTCGTTGTGAGTAGGATTTTACCGAGGAATTTAAAATTTCTTAAATGCTAAGGTCACTAGATGTAGCACCTTGAGTTCCAAAAAGAACTAAAGAGAATTTATTCAAGTTATTCTTAAGTTCTTTAAGTTTTTGGTCAACTTCAAACGACCATAACTTTCAGTACATAATGAGTTAGGTTGCCCATAAGATATCAAATGAAAGGTCTTTGAATTATCTTTCCAAATCCACCAAGTTTGTTAATTTTTAAGCTCGTATGAGGTAGATATTCTCGTTTGAAGTCGGGCTGTCCAATTAAGGAAAGTTACCCGAAAATATGAAGGGTATTTTGGTCTTTTCCTTACCCAATCAGCTTAAAACGAATTTTAGTAATATTTTGGGGACAAATCTGATTTGGGTCAGTTTTCATAAATCCAAATACGCTTAGGGTTTTAGAAGAGAGTTCAAGAAGAGAAAATAGGAGAAAAGAGGAAGGGTTCAAAGCGTTCTCGAGATTCTTGAGTTTCTTTGTGGATTTTCACCATGGATTTGATCCCTAAGAGGTATGTAAGTTGTCATAGTGTTGGGTTCATTCACCCACATGCCAATCATGAGTTTCTTTTACAAATTTCATCCATAAGTTTTGATATATTGAGTTCTTGATAAGGGTTCTTGAAGTTTCATTCTAAATCTTGTTTTGTTGGGGTTTTGATGATTAGTGTGTACTTATGTTGAGTAATCTAATCCAAGTGATTGTGGAAGAAACCGTTCGATTCTAGGCGAGTTAGGGTCTGAAAACGACAAAGAAAAGTCGTCAAGGTTTGCAGGCATCCCTGGCACCCTGCTCCAGCCAGTGCACCCCAACCATACCTATGTAGGTAAAGGGATGGTGCCCTGCACCACTCATCGCACCAAGGTCGCCTGCCCCACCCCTTCTCCATCGTGTTTCCCGTTTGAGTCCTTTAAAAGGGTACCTTCAAGCCCTATCGATTCTAAACACTCTAAACTACTTCTAAACATCTAGAAATCATTCATAACGTAAATAATAACCTTGAAATCATAATTCAAATTCAAGGTAGAGCTAAGAGTTAAGTCTTGAGAGTTCTTTCGAACATTTTGAGGAAATCCCTTTGAGTCTTTTTGAGGAGTCTTCTACAACTTCTAATAACTTGTTTCAACACTCGAGCAAGTTAGTATGAGAATGAGAAGAATTTATTCATGAGTCTACATTATCATCAAGATATCCTTCATATCATGAATCATAACTCTTGAATTCATAATTCAAATTCAATAAAAGTTAAGAGTAGAGTTCGAGAAAGTCTTTGAGTTCAATTGTGAATCCTTTGAGATCAACTATCGATTTGAACTAAGTTTTGAGGAAGTAAGTATGAGAATGAGAAGAGTTGTATACATGAGTTCCATATTGTTATGCAGACCCTCGAGTCGAGTCGTTCATGCCCATAATTCCGCATAAACTTCATAAATTGAACATCTTTGAGAGGAGTAGTATCTTCAAGTTCTAAGTCTTGAGTTTTGAGTTCCTAACCCTTTTGAGATTATATTCCTAATCATGGAACTATTACATGTTACCCATGAAGTCCTTAAGTTGAGTAGTTCATGTCCACAATTCCACATGAACCCTATGAGTCAAGCAGTCTTGAGATGAGAAATATCATTGTGCCCTTGAGTTGAGTAGTTCATGCCTATAATTCTGCATGAACCCTCCGAGTCGAGCATTCTTGAGATGAGTAGTATCATTGACTCCTTGAGTTCTGGAGTTGTTGACTTCCAAGTATTGAGTTCTATGCATGGTTATTGAAAACTTTGAATTGAGTCATTCACGTCCATAATTCGGCATAAACCCTATTTTAAGAATTCTTTTTACAAATTGTTTTAAAACATGTTTTAAAGACTTGAGCACTGAGTTGAGGAAGAGTAGAGCTGAGTTCACTTTCTTTAAAATGATATATGGGAACTAAGTATTCCCAAGAGTAAATGTTTTTACATTTAAGATGAGAGGAAACTGAGATTTCCAAAAGAGTTTTGAGCAGTTTGAGTACCATCTATTTTAAGAGAAAGATTTTTGACTAATAATCTCAAACCACAGAAAAAGTTATGTTTTTAAAGTTATAAGATAGTTACATTTTGGGAGTAGTATTGAGCACCGCTATGGGGGAGAGTTCAGATAACTCACAGCCTTCATAAACTATGTAGCCAACGTGGGTAGAAAGGGTCATACTTTTTGGTGATTCCTTAATGTTTTAGCATAGACTAGTGGATCCACTTAGTAGTAGGTTCTATACCTCGGCAAAGTATAAGACGGCCCTGGTAGCGTGAGGCAAGACATTATATCATCACATTGCTCATAGTGATAGTTGTCAGTTAGAGAAACTCCCACAGAGATATTTTGTATTCTTATATACACAGAATTTATTTTGTATTTTTATATACAAACAATTTTTATTTTGTATTCCTGCATACAAACAAAGTTATATTGTATTTTCTAATACATTGAGTTGTTATCTACTGTCTTAAAAGCTTTCCATACATTGTATCTTTTATTGTTGCTTTATATTGAGCTAAGTATCCAGAGTCGAGTATCTTATTATTGAGTTGAGCCTTATTTCACTGAGTTGAATATATTATCATTGAGTTGATCCCTATTTTCTCTGAGTTGAGTTGAACTATGTTTCCTTGAGTTTAGTTGAACTATGTTTCTTTGAGTTGAGTTGAGTTGAGTTGAGTTGAGTGAGTTGAGAAGAGGTAAGTATGTTTATATTCCACCAGTTCAAGCTTATATTTATGCTTTAGAATTCCCCTTACATGCTCGTACATTTCATGTACTGAGCCATTTGGCCTGCATCAATTCATGATGCGGATACAGGTATTCAGGATCATCAATATGCGTTTCGTTGAGGTCATGGGATGTTCCAGTCACCTTTGGTGAGCCTTCTTATATTTCGGAGGACTTCACCTTTATATTACAGTTAGTAGTTTTGAGATATCGTGGGGCTTGTCCTGATATCCTTCTGTAATAGTAAAGGCTTCATAGATAGACAAAGTTGAGTAGTTTTCGGTATGTATCTTCTCTGAGTTGTTTTTACAAACTCTGAGTTTTCTATTGAGTATTGTTCAGATTATTTAAAAGTTGAGTATTTGAATTTAATTCAGTTTTTAAGCTTTTGTATGCTTGAGTTAGTTTTCCGCTTATAGTCATCCAGGATGAGGGTTCGCTTAGGGACCAACAATAGTTCTCGAGTGCCGGCCACGTCCAAGGTGTAGACTCGGGTCGTGACAAACTTGGTATCAGAGCACAAAGTTCAAGTGTCCTAGGAGCTCTTTATCTTCTTAGTCCATTATTTGGACTCAAACATTCTAGATCTATATTTTCATTCTTGTTTTTCGGTTGCATCCCCTATCCAAGATTGTTAGATGTTTTGGTATTATGACTTTCAAGTTATAGAGAGTTTTATTCTGCATTTTTTTTTTGTTAAATTTGAATTTATAGGAACTCAACCTTTTCATTGTTTTAAGACTATTTCCTTAACATTTTATATCATCACTTAGTTTATAATTGGTTTTTTGGTTAAACTTGGGTTGTTAGTTGGTTCTCCAACTAGAGGGTTAGTGTGGGTGTCACTTATGACGGGCCATGGTCGTGATGAAAATAGAGACAAAGTCCTAGGTTTGTTGATCTTGTTGTACCAAAATAGGTCTAGTAGAGTCTTGCGGAACAGTACAGAGACGTATGTGCTTTTCTTCAGGAGGCTACCATACATTAGGAAAAATCATCTCATTTATTTCCCTTTATTTTATAACTTGATTCCAATTGGTATTTGGCGATCCAAATTTATATCTAATCTTATTCATTATTCTGTCTGCAGATGGTAGATACTAGGTACAATAGAGCCAAAGTACTAGTTCCAGCGGCAGAACCAATGGTCAAAGGTAGAGGCAAAGGCACATGTAGAGGTAGGGGCAGAGGGAGGACCACACCCGCCAGAGGTGAAGCTCGAGAAGCTGCTGAGCTAAAGCTGGCAACCCATCCCCCACCTCATGTTCCCGTTGAGGAAGAGGTTAAAATGGAAATTGAAGAGGATGTTCAACCGAAAGTGGAGGCACAAGTTAGGGGTGCAGGTTTCCCCCTATCACTTCTAAAGTGATCCAACAAATACTGGATTTTCTGAGTGGTTTGGCAGGCATTGGAGCCACTCCTGCTACACCAGGTTCCAGCTACCCAACATGTTGATGCTATGACACTCAGAATGGATAGAGCTTTATGTATAGAGGCTTTCTTCCATATAGTGTTGGGTCCCGTTATGAATGGTTTTGATCATGAGGTTTTGACCAAATTTTTTAAGCGAAAGCCTCTAGTGTTGCATGGTACAAAGAGAAAGAATGCTTATGAGTTTATTTAAGGTCGTTATGAGAGGGTGGACAAGTTGGGTATTGTTCATCAGCATGGGGTAGAGTTTGCCCCCTTCCAGTTGCAAATTAATGTCAAGCAATACTAGAGAGCGTATGTGGCAGGAGTGTCGATTGTCGATCCTACCTTTATTGATTTGGACTCTGTTTCACGTATTATTTTTAGAGAAGTATGCTCCGCGTACTTAAAGAGACAGGAAGAAGGATGAATTTCTGGTCCTTGAACAAGGTTATATGTCTCTTATAGCCTATGAGGACAAATTTCATGCCTTGTCTCATTATGCTACTCAATTGGTAAGCACTTAGAAGGAGAGGATCTGCCTTTTGTGAAGGGACTGAACACAGACTTGGAGGTTTTATTGGTGCACATGACTTTAGCAGGGAAAAGATTCAATGAGGTAACAAATTTTGTTAATAAAATTGAGGGGATTCGACAAGTTGGGCAAGACAAGGAATAATCTAAGAGGCCCAAGAATGTGGGAATCTATAGTGGTTCCTACTCCAGAGGGTCTGGTCAGTCGGTGCTTTCAGCCCGTTTGATTCATTCAGCACTACCCACCTCTTTGGTGGCCATTCTAAGGTCACACAGCAGTCTCCAGATCAATGGTGGCATGAAACCTTTTATTCATCGGCAAGAAAGACAACGCTCGATCGAGCATGCTTCACTTGTGGTGAGGTGGGCCACTTTAGGAGAGACTGTCCTTATCTCCCAATAGGTAGACCAATACAGCTGCATACTAGAGTTGTAGTTCCCGCATGAGGTGTTGGTAATGGCAGAGTACACTCATATAGTAGGTGAGGTAGTAATCAAGAAGGTTGTAGGGGAAGAGTAAAGGGTAATACTGGGAGAGGAGTGTGTTGGTAATGGTAGAGGACACTCATATAGTGGGTGAGGTAGTAATCAAGAAGGTTGTAGGGGCAGAGTAAATGGTAATACTGGGAGAGGAGCGGCACAACCAGGTAGAGTGGTGGCCCAAAATTATGATAGGGCTCAGTTTTATGCCTTCCTAGGTAGGCCAGAAGCTAAGGCATTGATGTGAGGCTAAAAGTATACATATTTAATCATCATTTGCCTCATATTTAATCTTGTCATTGTCCTTTTTGAGCATAAGTTATATGAATTATTCTTATGTTGTGTATTTTACTTGTAGGATTAAAATGGTATGAAGATGAAGAAATTTGGAGCAGAGATGGATTAAAAAACAAGAAATCATACAAAGAAATCAAGCAGGTAGCTTGATAAATTAAATTTAATATAATAATATATTTATGCATATGTGGTTAGCAATAGCAGTTAAAATCGCTCTTTCAAATTTTGTTATTGCTGCCACGTGTCATGATGCGAAGACCTTTCAAATTTATAAGGAAATGGGCAAAAAAATTAAACGCGGTTCCAGCAAACACGAAAAAAGGAATTATTTTGTATTTGGGTTTCCTAATTTGTTTCGGACTCAATTTTTTTATTTGAAGTTTCTATATCAATAATAGTCCATAAGAATAATTCTTCAACTAACCCAAGAAATAATACACAACATATAACTTAGAGTTTATAGCTTGAGAATTTTTGAAGAGCCACCATGAAGGCTAGAGAACTTTGGATTATTCTTTCTTCTCCTTTATTGTTTATTTTTATTCGTGATTATTGAAAGATATTTTAGCTATTGTTCTTACCTTTTCATGATTAACACAAATACATTTATTTTAATAAATTTTGATAGTGTTTTTGAGATAATGTGTAGCAAAATTTCATAACTAGGGTTGTGGGAACCATGATGAATTATTAAAGTAAGTTAATGTAAAAAGTGATTCTTGACTGATTTTTATGCATGTATTGTTGATTTTTTTGCTTTGATTGCCTTTTAATGGTACGCTGCATTAAAACTCACCTTATTCCTACTTGCCTGATCAAGAAAGTAACGAATAGGAAAAGAGATTAAACAACAAAGATTTAGCGTGATAATCCGCCATCTAATAGCCTGAACCCAGAGTGTGAAGGCTAATTTGGGGTCAAGGTTGAGGGTAGTAAAGCACACATCTGTAGACCGACCAAGTTGCATGGTGAAATTCCCTACTTGGATGACCAATCACTTAGGAGATACCTAACTTATCGATCTTGCATGCTAAAAATTGAAATAGATCACTAGTACAATATTCTTGCTATGTTATGAAATCATAAGGAACACATTCCTAGTTATTTTTAATAATCGAAATACAAATAAATACTTAGTTCCAAGCTATTGTTATTCTTTTTTTTTTGTTTCAATTTAAATCCCCCATTTTTAAATAACGTCTACCGAGTTAAATATTGGCTATTGACAATATTCTTCCATATTCTCCATAGGATCAACCCCGAGTCATAGTTGGATAAATATATTGTAAACGACTATTTATATTTCTTTTCAAAAAGTATATTTGGATCTTATCAGGCATCAGCCGCCTTGATAATTGGTATTATTCTTGTCTGTGACCAGATGTCTTCTATTTTGTTTGATCCGGGTTCCACTTATTCATATGTATCTATTAGTTTTTCTTTGGGAAGTGACTTGACTTCTGATATTCTTATGCCCTTGTTTATGTTGCTACCCCGGTTGGAGAGTATGTGGTAGTAACCCAAGTGTATCGTTCTTGTTCTATGATGTTTATGGGTCTACATATCTTATTTTGTATATGGTAGATTTTAATGTGATTTTGGGTATGACTTGGTTGTCTCGTTATCATGTTGTTTTGAATTGCAATTCTAAGAAAATAACTCTAAAGATTCTGGATAGGGATAAGCTAGAGTGGGAAGGTGTGTACATGCCTAAGCCAGTAAAGATCATATCCTACATTCGCGTGGGAAGGATGGTGAGACGGATTGTCTAGCCTACTTAGCCTGTCTCTGGGATGTTAGTGTAGAGTCATCTTCCATCGTGTCCATTCCAATATTTTCATATTTTCCTAAGGTGTTTCCTACAGATTTTCCAGGCATGCCTCCGAATAGGGATATAGATGTCTACATAGATTTGGAGTTGGGCACTCATCCCAGCTCTATACCTTTATATCGCATGGCCCCAACTAAGTTGAGATAACTCAAGGCTTAACTTCAAGATCTTTTAGCTAAGGGATTTGTTCACCCTAGGGAAATGCCTTGGGGTGCTCTTATGTTGTTTGTAAAAAAATGAATGGTAGTATGAGAATGTGCGTAGACTACAAGCAGTTGAACAAGGTCACTATTCGTAATAAGTACCCTTCACCTCACATATATGATCCGTTCAACCAATTTTAGGGTGCTTTAGTGTTCTCTAAAATTGATTTGTGATCTTGATATAACCAGTTAAATATTAGAGTAAAAGACATACCTATGACAGGCTTCAGGACTCGGTATGGGCATTATGAGTTCTTGGTACTATCCTTCACGTTAAATAATGCACCAACAACCTTTATGAGTTTGATGAATGGGGTCTTCAAGCCCTACTTAGATTCTTTTGTGATTGTATTAATTTATTATATTCATATGTATTCCAAAAGTAAGTAAGAGCATGCAAAACACCTTCATAGTGTTCTGGGTATCCTCGGAAAGAAGAAACTAAATGCTAAGTTCTCCAAGTGTGTATTTTGGTTGACTTCAGTAGCCTTTTGGGGAATGTGGTTTCAAAAGAAGAGGTGATGGTGGACCCCCAAGAGATTAAGGAAGTTAAGAATTGGGTTCAATCAAACTCTGTGATATAGGAAGAGCTTTGTGGGTCTTGCTAGCTACTACAATAGGTTTGTTAAGAATTTTGCTTTTATTGCTATGCATCTGACCCGAATGACTAAAGAATGAGGTGCCATTTGAGTGGTATGGCAAGTGTGAAGATAGTGTTCAAAAGCTCAAGACACTCTTAACTACGACCCCCATCTTAACATTACTAGTGGAAGGTTAGGATTTCATTGTTTATTGTGATGCTTCACATTCGGGCTTGGTTGTTGTGTTGATACATAACATGGATATTATAGTTTATGCTTCCAGATAGTTGAAGATCCATGAGAGGAACTACCCCACCCATGATTTAGAGTTGGCAGCAGTAGTGTTTGCTCTTAAGATCTGGTAGCATTATCTGTATGGGGTCAAGTGTGAGGTGTTCATTGATCATCACAGTCTTTAGCAAGTATTTACTTAGAAGGATTTGAATTTGAGACATAAAAGATTGATGGATTTGTTAATAGGCTACGATGTGACCATTTAGTACCATTCATGTAAGGCCAATGTGGTGGTGCACACTTTAAGTTGGAAGACGGTTAGTATGGGAAATTTGGCTTTATTAGGGATGTCCAAGCGACCCTTAGCTAGAGATATTTAGGATTTGAAATCTTAGTTCATGCAATAAGGTATCTCTAAGAAAGGTGGGTGTTAGCTAGTATTGAGGCTAAGCTCACCTTTAGAAAAGAAATAGAAGCTAGGCAGTTTGAGGATGAGAACTTGAATAGGCTTAGGAATAAAATGGTGTCTGGAAATATTCTAGATGCTACCTTAGATGCAGGCAGTGTACTTAGTTTTAGAGGAAGAATTTGTGTTCCTTAGGTTGGTGACTTGATATAAAATGTGTTGGTAGAGTCTCATGGTTTGCGGTATTCCATGTATTTGGGTAAAACGAAGATGTATTGGGATTTGAGGCAGCTATATTAGTGGCATGGAATGAAGAGAAAGATATATCCGAGTATGTGTCCAAGTGTTAGAATTCTCATCAGGTAAAATATGAGCATAAAAGACTTGCCGATTTACTCTAGAGAATGTCCATTCCTAAGTGGAAGTGGGAAAGATTAGCCATGGACTTTATA
Source organism: Solanum tuberosum (assembly GCF_000226075.1). NCBI lineage: Eukaryota > Viridiplantae > Streptophyta > Magnoliopsida > Solanales > Solanaceae > Solanum > Solanum tuberosum. The sequence goes on from NW_006239161.1 coordinate 67,247, forward strand.
GTGGGACTCCTTAAGATTTTGGGGAAGTACGATTCTATTTGGGTTATCGTTGGCAATTTGACTAAATCAGCTCATTTTATTCAAGTAAGGGTGGATCACAACTCTCTACAACTGGCCAAGATATATGTTAAGTAGATAGTAAGGCTGCACGGGGTGCCCCTTTCTATCATTTTTGACAAAGGCATTTTACTTCTAAGTTATAGGGTAAGTTCCATGAAGCATTGGGCACTCTAGCCCACTTTTAGTATGTCTTTTCACCTACAGAAGGATGGCTAGTCAAACAGAACTATCCTGGTGTTAGAGGATATATTAAGAGCATGTGTGATCGACTTTGAAGGTCATTGGGGCTAGTTCTTGCCTCTATGTGAGTTTTCTTATAATACTCCCCTCCCCCCCCCCCCCCGTTCCCTTTTTATATGTCATCCCTTTCTATAAATTGTAGGACCAAAATACTTGTCATTTCATAAAATCAATGCATCAATTACCATATTCTTATTATACCCTTGATAAATTAGTTAATTAGTCTTGAAAATATATACTTTGACCAACCTAGGAAAACTAATAAGTAATTAATATTCATTGGAGTACTTGATACATTGATTAATTACTCTCTCTCCATTCACTATTCTATAAAAATCTAATTTTGAAAATAAACTCAAAATTTAAATAGTCATCCAAATGCATTTTAATTTTTGAAATCTAGCATATTCATCATTTATTGAAAAATTGATTTAAGAAAATATTAAATAAGGGTAAAAGGGTATAATTAATTAATTTCTTAATGCAAGTGCAATCTAAAAAGGTGACATATAAAAAGGAATGGAAGGAGTAACAATTATCATTTCAGCATATATATAGCACTACTCGAGGCACTCTATGGGATGAGATGTAGATCACCTATAGGGTGGTTTGGGGCCAGTGATTTGATGCCCTTGGGTGTTGATCGAGTGTAGGTAGCTCAAGAGAAGGTAAGAAACATCAAACCCAAGTTGTTGGTAGCTCAGAGTAGGCAGAAAAAGTATGCAGACCGTAAGGTAAGGGACATGACTTTTCAAGTTGCTGAGCAAGTGTTGTTGAAGGTGTCACATATGAAGGGAGTGGTGTGGTTTGGTAAGAAAGGTAAGCTTATCCCTCATTGCATTGGTCCAATCAAGATCCTTGACCATATGGGGCCAGTGGCTTACAGGTTAGCACTGCCACCCAACTTATTTATAGTCCATCATGTTTTTCGTGTTTCTATGCTAAAGAAGTACCATAGGGATGGAGATTATATCATCAAGTGGGACTCGATAGTACTAGACAAGGATTTGCAATATGAGGAGGATTTGGTGACGATTCTTGATCGGGATGTCTGGAAGTTGAGGACAAATGAGATCAAATCAGTAAAGGTCCAGTGCAAACATCTTCCGATTGAGGAAGCTTCCTGGGAGACCGAATGGGACATGTGAGAAAAGTACCCTCACTTGTTCGAGGATTCAAGTACTACCCTCTTTTCTAATTTAGCCAAGTTTTCATATTTGATCACTTGGGGACGAGCGACAGATAAATTGATATCTATTGTAACGACCCACCCAGATCGTTAAGATTAGGCCAATGGTGGAAAAAATTGAGCCAAAAAACTATTCGATTGGTGATCTAATATTTTTAGGCTAAGCTAATCTCAAATGAAATCTGATCAATATGAGGTCTAGGGCCATTAGGGAATAGGCATGGTGATTTGTCTAGGCTTGGTTTATGTTTTCTAGTAGACAAGACATTAAGGAATCCATAAGGCCTTTCAAAATCGAAATTAGATGAGTAGAACTTCTGGTATTGGATTTTGTCATGAAGGGGTTGGTTTAGAATGTTAAAATTCGAAGGAGTGTTGCGAAATGGGGGTTTGGGTGAGGATATATGAAGTTCTGCCTCCATAAAACCAGCTATAGCGGATGTCACACTATTATAGTGGGATGAATTAATTCCCACTATAGCGGGTGGACCGCTATGGCAACGCCGCTATAGCGGGTTGGGCTGCTATAGCGTGGTTAGTCGGGGTTTTGTGCAGAAAAGTCTCAAAAACCTCTATTTTCTACAACTTCGTTCTTAGAACTTGGAAGGCCAATTTAGGGCAATTTCCTTAAATTTTCCACCCAATTCTTCGATTAAGGTAAGTTAATTACTTCCCCAACTTGTAATTTGATTCTTAATCTTTATAATCTAGGTTGTTGATCTTGGGGGAAATGTTTTAAAGTTAAGTTGGAAAGAGCCCTTGATGGGTAGAATGATCATGAGAATGACCTGCGGTTAGGATCAAGTGATAGCCAGATATTGTTAGACCATCTTTTATTGATTATTTGGTTTTATTATGGTTTATACCAAGAACAAGACAAAATTCATAACAAAGGGGAAGCTTCAGTTTTCTAGAGTTTTGGGGGATTGATTTGAGGTAGGTGATGGTTGTTGTTTTCTCATATATATATATTATGTGCTTGTTAAATGCATCGTTAGTAATGCATGCATGCTACATGATCACATAATTTTAAAAGGAATAATGTGAAATGTAAGATGTTAAGAATCACATACAATGAATGTGTTACATGAATGTACATGAGTGATTATGATTCATTATGATTTGTGATTGTGTTGTGTGTGTTGATGATTGGGATCGGGTGCCACACTAGTACACTAACTTGGTATCGAGTACCATACGTTACACTAATTTGGGATCGGGTACCACGTCGGTACACTAACTTGGGATCGGGTGCAACGCCGACACATTAATAGTGTGTATGAGTGGGTTCCATGAGAAAACCAAACTGACTTGATGTGTTGTGATAATTCATGTTGCTATGCATACAAATTACAGGCTATGTTATATTATGTTGTGATGGTGTATTATGTGCTTACTAAGTTATGGTTGCCTATCCATATTTCGTATATAGAAACTAGCCGATGATCCTACCAGTACACCATTGTTCTGTGTTGATACTTACACTTTCTCTCTCTTTATTGAGTACAAGACATCTTGAAGCAGATGTTTCGCGCCTCAATTGTGAAACCATTGAAATCTGACTCCAAGGGTGAGTCACTTCCTCCAGAATTCTATGGATTCCTCTTTATGTTCTCAGTCCATTATTCAGACTCCAACATTCTAGACCTATATTTTTATTTTTGTTTTGGGTTGTATCCCCTATCCTAGATTGTTAGATCGATATTTTGGTACTATGACTTTCAGGTTCCAAGAAACTCAACATATTCATTGTTTTAAGACTATTCCTTAGTCTTCTATATCATGGCTTAGTTCTTAATTGGTTGTCGGGTTGAGAATACTCAAAAAAATTATTATTGGGCCATGTAATTTGTGATAAATGGGCTTCACTTTCACAATAATTGAATGAGGCCATAGGGCCCCCATTCCGACCACATCTTACATTGAATCCGGTGACCATTATTTATGTAACGCGCTTTAATTAAGTAAACCGCAAACCAAACACGACCTGCCCACTCGTCCAAAAGCAGACTTCAATCACACAAAATAATAAATAAAAAGAAAAGGCCAAAAGAAGAAGAAAATGAAAGCAAAAAAGAAGAAAACACCATCACTACATCACACTTTTCTCACATAACCCCTTTTTCCTTTTCCTTTTTTCTTCTTCTTTGATGAGCTCTACCATTTTGACTTGCTTCATTCTTCACAGATCAGGTTTACTTTCTAATTTTTACTCTTGATCTATCAATTTTATACCTCAAGTTCACTTTTTTTTGTTTAAACTAGGGTTTTTCTTTTTATATTTATGTATGAATCTAGAGAAGGATTTGATGATTTAACTATTGATGTTTATGGATATGTTAAAGTGATCTTGAAGTGGATATTAGTTATGGGTAGTTCTATGTTTCTTCAATTTTGAGTTAAGGTTTAAGTTATGATTCGATCTACCTGAAAGTTCAGCTGTTTGATCTGAATCTAACTCATATCTGTCATGTTATAGATCCACTTCACCCGATTTAGCTAGCTTCGTTTCCCCTTTTCTTTTTTTTTTGTTGAAAAAATGTTTGAAATGATTGATTTTGTTTTTTTGTAAAAAGACTATTTCTGGATCCTTAACAAAAACTGAACTTTTTGCTATACCTTGCTTCATTTTCCTACTATGTTTAGGGATTTGTGGGTCAAAGCATACAATCTTTGGTAAAAATTTGAACAGCAATTCTTTAAATTTGATGGAGTAGGTAAAATTATTTAAGAAATGTTTGAAACTGTCATAGTTCAAGAAAGAACTACTATTATAGCTCAAATAGGAAGTGTCATATAAACATGGATCCCTACGAGGAGTATTTTGCTTAAACTTCAGAAGGGGTTATGTTCTTTTTTTGTAGTTGCAGTCGTGACTAAATTTTTAGCCTTGTTTGTTAAAACTGAGGAAGAAGAGAGGAAACAGTACATATGGTTTTCGCAGCTGAAGAGAGCAAGTTCGATAAAGCAGAACTTGTGTTTATCTTTCTTGCTTGGTTTTCATTTGTGTTTATCTTTAGTTCTTACTGTTTTCTCCTTTTCATGTATTTGAGCTCTATTTTTGTTGGAAAATTAAAAATGGGGAGATGATTGAGGAGAGAGGATTTATAAAGAAAAGTATTATGCTGATAATTGTGTTCCCTTGTGTTGGCATGTACTGGCTTATTCTTGAACTTGAGAAGTATAATGACTCAAATTTCATTTGGTACTTTTTGTGGTTTGAAACCTCAAAATATGTTTCTCAAGAACAAGTTTCTTCTGCTTATGTGAATGTCGAGTTTATATGAAAGTGTTTTATAGTTTGAATTGGTATGGTGTACTGTATCCAGCAGATTCCTCTCTTCTTGATAACTTCAGTGGGCTTAAAGCCTGCTTTAATCAATTAAATTTATTTTCCACGATTGTCCAGTTTATTTATACCAGCACGGTTGATGACAAGAAAGTAATGTGGAGCAAAACTTACTGGCTGGAAGTTAAAAATTATGTTGAATTTTGGAGCACATTCATCTCTTCTTTAGTTTTCTGCTTACTTTGTGTCATTGTGTTGTACACTTACTCTTGATATGAGACCAATTTTTTGTGCTTATATAAGGACTTTGCTGGAAGACCTATTCTGTGCTTTGCTTTTCAGATTTTGACCTTAGTTGTTTAACTTGCAATGTTCTATGATTGCGTTATGCAGGATAGTCTGTCGTGCTGCGTTAGCTGTTGTGATCTTTTTTGTATTTTAGCTTTGAAGTCCACCATGTAATGAAGATTATACCCAGGGCTTTTTGATCTGTAAGTTCTATGCCTTAAAATTTACATTTTCCTTTTCTATACCTTGACTAGGTTTTTTGCAAATAATGTTGTAAATAAAGAGGAAAATAGGATTCATTACTCCGACTCCTTTCAATAATTTGCAGTCGCGAACTGAAGCTAGACTATATGTTAGAGGAACTACAGTAATGGTATGGATTTGGTTTATGATCAGAGGTTACAAAAGTATATCGACCGTCTATGATAATCAATGTTACCATTAATTACCATAGATGTCCAACCACACTTTTCTTGCATTTTAATGATTTACGACTTGCCTTTGATAAACAACGAGCCTACTTTTCCTCATAATTTTTTAAGAAGCAACTACTCCTTGAATGTCAAGGTTTCTATTAAAATAGTTCTGCTAAAAACCATTTACAAGTAATCAGCACTTGCATATAAGTTCTTAAGCAAGACAGTGGTGAGCTAAGGGACGTAAAAGTTGATACTTGCTGGATTACATTGCTTTCATTTACGAAAAAACAGAGTGCAGCCACTAGAAATATTTTGAGAATGTAGAAGCGGGTAGGTCTTGTCATAATAAATATGATATAAGAACCACAAATGTGGTGGGAATTTCTGCTCACACAAAATCCCATATGCAGTAGACATAGCTTAAGTAATAAGTAAAACTTAATTAAGTTGGTGTTTGTATTTACAAATCTTCCCTGCTCTGTTACCAAGCTCAGAGGTTTGTAAGACAGATCGAGTTTTACCAAAATAACAAAATTTCCTTTCGTATTCTTTGTTCATGAATGCACTGGGATCCCAACCTAGAAAACATAATGCCTTTCACTAGAAATGCTTCATACACACAAAAAGGGCTCTTTAGAATTCTTAGTCTTATTATATTTCTTTTTTCCTGAAAATTGCAGGTCTACTTATTTTAAACTTCACCAGATTCAGCTTTTTTTTTGCGAAGAATATGTCTGTATTACCAAAAACTGATTCTATCCAAATTAGAGAAGTATGGAGCGATAATCTTGAGGAGGAATTTGCTTTGATTCGTCAAATTGTGGATGACTATCCTTACATTGCCATGGACACTGAGTTTCCAGGGGTGGTGCTTCGTCCTGTTGGTAATTTCAAGCATATCAATGAGTATAACTATCAGACCTTGAAGGACAATGTTGATATGTTGAATTTGATTCAGTTGGGTCTCACATTTTCCGACGAAAATGGCAATCTACCTACTTGTGGGAGTGAATACTACTACATTTGGCAATTCAACTTTCGTGAGTTCGACACAAGTGCAGATATTTTTGCAAATGATTCAATCGAATTGCTGATTCAGTCTGGGATTGATTTCAAGAAGAACAATGAAATGGGTATTGATGCGAAACAGTTTGGTGAGCTCTTAATGTCTTCTGGAATCGTTTTGAATGACATGGTTCATTGGGTGACATTTCACAGTGGGTATGATTTTGGGTACTTGCTCAAATTATTAACTTGTAGGACCTTACCGGAAACACAAGCAGGGTTCTTTGATTTGCTAAACATGTACTTTCCGCTGGTTTATGACATCAAGCACCTGATGAAGTTCTGTAATAGCCTTCATGGTGGCTTGAACAAGTTGGCGGAACTACTGGAACTTGAGAGGGTCGGTATTTGTCATCAAGCAGGTTCAGATAGCTTACTTACCTCGTGTGCCTTCAAGAAGTTAAAAGATAACTTCTTTAATGGGTCTACCGAGAAGTATGCAGGTGTCCTGTATGGTCTTGGCGTTGAGTATGGATCTGATAATAAATAGATTGACTTTGTGTACTTACTAGAAAATAAAATAGAAGGAAAGGGTTCAGTGTATGTCAAGTGGGGTAGGTAATGTATCATGTGTCTGTAAGAAATTAATTGTGATAAAAGTATTTGTAAGACAGTTTGGACTTTCACTGAGGGTACTCAGTTTCTAATCCATTGTTTAATCAGCTTTGAGCTTTTTACAGCAAGACAAGTTTGTGTCTCTACCTTCACTCATTTCTAATCTACGAAGAGATGCTGCAGCCTTCTAGTTAATCCATTGCTACCTCCAACAATAGGGCTCTTCACCAACTTGATGTCTAGAATGCTTTCGTACATGGTGACCTCCAAGAAAGTGTTTTCATGGTCCAATTGTCTGGATACACAAACACACATCTTCTTTACCTATATAGCTAAAACAGGCTATATGTGCTTACTTCATTTCTTGCTGGCTATGGATTTCAAATGTTCCAAAACTGATGCATCTGTATTTATTTATAATTCTGATCCTCTTGGTTTACATCAATGCTTGTTATGACAGGGAGCAACTCCTTTTTTCTAGAGTCAATTATATCTAGACTTGGTGCCGTTTAGTCATTTTTCTTGGGTATTCACGTAACACGCCACTCAAATGACCCTTCCTTATCATAACTCTAGTATGGTTCTAGCATTCTTGCAAAGGGGAGATATGCAGACTTGCAAATCATTGTTGTCAGTGGCAAACGAGCGAGTTGAATCGAATATGAGTCGATCGAAAATGAATTGAATAAAAATGGATAAATATGGGTACTCATATTATAGTAGAGATCTTGTTAAAAGCATTTAAAAACAAAATCTTTTTAAATTTTTTATCACTCCACCCTCCCTATCAGCTCTCCTACCCCTATTCCTAAAAAAAATAATTTGTTTTTTATAATCTTTTTTAAAAAAAGTTCTTCTTTTCACCTGATCCCCCTACCAGCCCCCCACCCCTCT
>NW_006239161.1:75306-84465 GCF_000226075.1 Solanum tuberosum
TAACAACCCCCCTCCCCCTCCCCTATCCCAAAAAAAATGTAAAAGAATAAATTTTTAAAAAGCTTTTTTTACCACTCACCCTTGTCATTTTTCTTTCGTCTAGTCAAGTTTCAGTTCCAAATGAGCATGTCCTAGAGTGGAAAGGGGGGAATTCTATGCCTAAGGGTCAATTTGTCTCTTGTCTAAAAGCTAGAAAGATGGTTGCTAAGGGTTGTATATACCATCTAGTTACGGTGAGGGATATGGATTCCGAAACCCCTACTCTTGAGTCGGTCGCCACTGTTAATGAGTTTCCAGAAGTGCTCCGAGATGATCTACCCGGTATTCCTCCCGAAAGGGAAATAGACTTCGGTATTGACCTTCTCCCAAATACGCAACCTATCTCTATCCCTCCTTACCGAATGACTCCGACAGAACTTAAAGAATTAAAGGAACAATTGAAACATTTGTTGGATAAAGGTTTCATCCGATCGAGTATCTTTCCATGGGGTGCTCTTTTTTTTTTGTTAGAAAGAAAGATGGTTCTCTCCGTATGTGTATAGACTATCGACAGTTGAACAAGGTTACCTTTAAGAATAAGTATCCACTTCCAATGACAGATGACTTGTTTGACCAACTTCAAAGGACTAGTTACTTTTCTAAGATTGACTTCGGTCGGGTTATCACCAATTGAGGGTGAAAGAAGTTGACATTACAAAGACGACTTTTTGGACTCGGTATGGTCATTATGAGTTTTTGGTGATATCATTTGGGTTGACTAATGCTCCGGTGACATTTATGAATTTGATGAATAGGGTGTTTAGACAACACCTTGTCATGTTTGTGATTGTGTTCATTAATGATATATTGATCTATTCAAGAATGAGGATGAACATATTGATCATTTGAGGATCGTGTTGCAAATTCTCAAAGACCAACAACTTTTTGCCAAGTTTAGCAAATGTGAATTTTGTTTGAGGTCTGTGGCTTTCCTTGGTCACATTGTTTCAAGTAAGGGTATTGAGGTATATCCTAAGAAGAGAGATACGGTTAAGAGTTGGCCTAGACCTTTATCCCCTTCGAATATTAGAAGCTTCTTGGGTTTCACTGGTTACTATAGAAGGTTTATTAAGGAGTTTTCATCGATTGCCTCTCCATTGACAACATTGACTCAAAAGAAGGCTAAGCTCATAAGGTCCGAATCATGTGAAAAGAGTTTCCAAGAATTGACGGATAGACTTACTACCGCTCCGATATTAACCTTACCGGAATGGACTGATGGTTTTGTGGTATATTGTGATGCCTCAAGAATTGGGTTAGGATGTGTTCTTATGCAAAATGGAAAAGTCATTGCCCATGTTTTTCAAGGCAACTTAAAATTCATGAGACGAATTATCCTACCCACGACCTCGAACTAGCGGCGGTTGTTTTTGCCTTAAAAATTTGAAGGCACTATTTGTATGGTGTTCATGTAGATGTTTTTACCTACCATAAGAGTTTACACTACATGTTTAATCAGAAGGATCTAAATCTTCGCCAAAGATGGTAGTTTGAGTTATTGAAAGATTATGATATCAATGTTCTCTATAACCTCGGTAAAGCGAATGTGATGGTGGATGCTCTTAGTGCCATCTATGGGTAGTGTTTCACATGTTGAGGATGATAAAACGAAATTGGTTCGAGATGTTCATAGATCGGCCCAGTTGGGTGTTCAGTCGGTGGACTCTATCAAGGGTGGTGTTATGGTTCACAACGGCTCAGAATCGTCTTTTGTGGCGGATGTGAATGCCAAACAAGATCTTGATACGACTTTTGTTGAATTGAAAGAGGCGGTACTTAAAAAGTTCGAAGAGGCTTGCTCCCAAGGGGGAGATGGAGTACATAGATATCAAGGTTGTTTGTGTGCTCCCAATATAAATGTCTTGAGAGAGAAGATCTTGTCAGAAACCCATAGTTCTCGGTCTTCCATTCACCCGGGAGCCACCAAGATGTATCGTGATTTTGCGAGAGATCTATTGGTGGAATTGGATAAAGAAGGATATTGCGGGATTTGTGTCTAAGTGTCCTAATTGTCAACAAATGAAAGTTGAGCATCTCCCAAAACATTACCATTCCTACTCGAAAGTGGGAAGATGTGAATATGGACTTCATCGTTGGTTTGCCTCGCACTAAGCGACAACATGACTCGATTTGGGTTATTGTAAATCGAATGATGAAATTAACCCATTTCATTCCCATCAAGGTTTCTTATTCGGTGGAGGATTATGCTAAGTTGTACTTGAGAGAAATGGTAAGGTTGCATGGAGTGCCTTTGTCCATTATTTTCGATCGTGGTACCCAATTCACTTCGTAGTTTTGGAGATCTTTTCAATAAGGTCTTGGTACTCATGTTAAGCTTAGCACGACCTTTATTCCACAAACTTTGGAGGATATGTTGAGAGCTTGTGTGATAAATTTCAAGGGTAGTTAGGATGACCATTTTCTATTGATCGAGTTTACCTATAACAATAGTTATCACTCAAGTATTGGTATGGATCCATTTGAGGCTCTATATGGTAGGAGGTGTAGATCTCATATAGATGGTTTGAGATGGGTGAAGTTACCCTAATAGGTCCTGAGTCAGTACATGAGACTATGGAAAAAGTATGACTTATTAGAGGAAGGTTGAAAATGGCTCAAAGTCGGCAAAAGTCATATGCCGATGTGAGAAGGAGAGATCTTGAGTTTTATGTTCATGATTGGGTTTACTTGAAAATCTCACCTATGAAGGGCGTAATGAGGTTTGGTAAGAAGGGGAAGCTTAGTCCCTGTTATGTGGGCCCATATCAAATTTTGCGGCGTGTTGGTAAGGTTGCTTATGAACTTGAGTTGCCTAATGAATTGGCATCGGTGCATTCGGGTTTCAATGTCTCTATGTTGAAGAAATATGTTGGTGATCCAACATCCATAGTTTCCTTAGAATGTTTGGGAGTTAAGGAAAATTTTTCCTATGAAGAAGTTCCGATTGATATTTTAGACCGGCAAGTCAAGAAGTTGCTTCGGTGAAAGTGTTGGGGAGGAATCAATTAGTTGGGGGTGCTATTTGGGAGGTCGAGGCCGATATGATGTCCAAATATCCTTATCTCTTTCCTTCTGCCCCTAGTCTAGCTTGAGGTAATGAATTCCTCATGGTTTACTTTTTTGGTGTCATGTGTCTTAGATATTCCCATGATTTCCTCATTTATGCATGTTCATGAAAAGCTTAAGTTTTGAGAAAACGAGTCAACTTGATTGATTCTACATATTTATGTGCTTTTGAGTATGAGTTGCATATAGACTACATGATATGATGTTTAGAACATGATTTAGCTTGGAGTTGATGTTTCCTCCTCGGATATGCACATTTATGAAATTGCTTACATGTTGGGTTGTTAGATTTAGTTTCTACCTTCCTCGTGATGTCTTGAATCTCATTTGAGGACGAATGATTCCAAGGTGAGATAATGTAACACCTCAAATTCGAGAAAGGTTAAAAATTTTTGCTTTTTAGAAATCTGGTGACAATTCTTACGGAGCCATCCACGGCCCGTGGAACGACCCACAGACCGTAGGGGATGTCCATGGTTGGCAGTTGGGTTTTTCCAAAATATAGAGGTCTATATCCACGACCACGATCGATGGACCGACATTGGATCCACGGTCCGTGGATGAGGTCCGTCGACCAAGGCCTCAAATTATGGTTTCTAACGCCAAACAAAGGTCGAACAGGAAGGACCGTCGGTTGAACCACAGTCCGTAGGTCGTCCCATTTGTCTGGGTCGGCTGTTAAATTGTTAGGGATTTTTTGGTCTTTTCCTAATTAGTCTAGCCTTATACTATGTCATTTTGGTCGTACCTAGAACCCCTATATAAGTGATTTTAAACCCAAAATTTACCAAGTCAAGTCATTCTCTTAAATTTACCAAAGAAGATAAAGTTCTTCCTCTCCAAAATATTTCTCTCTCTAGAAAACTTGAAGAATAAAGGTTCAACCTAGGGTTTCAAGGCAAGTCTCCAATTCCACCATTGAAGGCAAAACTTTTGGCATTAAGGTATGATAGTTTTCATCCATGGATTTCCTTCCATTCACGGAGTTCCTTAATTCTCTTATATTCAATGTTAGAACTCCCCGATTGAGTTAGGGTTTTCTTCTATGTTATGAGTTCTCCTAATTATTGATCTAATTGATTGATTTATGATCTATGATGCATGAATTGAGTTAATCTCATGATTTTATGATGATTCCCCATGAACCTACGTAATCCCCATGTTTCAAAGTTATGGTCATATAATATGGGTTTTGGATTATGAAAGAAGATTCTATGAAATAAAGCATGAATTGATGGAATTACATGAATTTATGATGAATTTCCATGAACCCATGTCTAACTCATGTTTTCTAGATATTGATGTGTGAAAGTGGGTTTTTAGCTATGAAATGTGAGTTATGAAATTATACATGTTCTTATGAAATTAATGTGAGTGTTTTAAGGATGCTTTGAGAGTGAAGTATCAATAATGTTGTTGTAGTTGTTTTGTTGAAAGGATTTCTCATATACACATGTAAGCATGAATTGTGAAAGGTTTTCTCACATGATAAGGGTTCTTAGGGTTGAAAGGTCTTCTAACCTAAAATGAACCAATGCTAAGCTATTCTAATGATGAGGCAAAAGGCGATTACCCATGCTCTCTTATTGAAAGACAAGAGGCGATTACCCATGTCATACAATATAAAGACAAGAGACGATTACCCATGTCACATGATGTAAGGACAAGAGACGATTACCCATGATCCTTTAAGAGCTAAGATGAATATGCCTAAGTACTATTCCGTGGAAGTTAAGCTTAGAACTGAGTGGACAAGTGGCGATTACCCATGTCCCATAACTATGTGACAACATAAGATTGTCTAGATAGACATTAGCTAGTGGATCCACAATAGCTAGAAGTTCATGGTCCTTACCGTGGCAAGTAGGATAACTCTTTTCGGTGTGGGAGACACTGAATTTCATGTTGTTAGCTCACATGGTCTTATATGTCGGTTAAGGCTACTTCCCACAAACAAGCAAGTTATGATGAACCAAGGTTACTTCAAGAAGTATCGTAAGCATGTTTTAAGATGACATTCACTTGCATTGATCATGCCTTATGACTTAAGCTTCCTAACTCTCAAGTTTAATGTTTTAGCTTGATCATTGCATACCTATGAAAATGTCCTATTTTAGCACGATTTAATTGTTTATATGCATGACTATCACACTTGGTACATGTTTGTACTAACGCATACTCTTGCCTACATTTCCTCAAATATAGGGTTTGACAGTCAGGGTTCTCAGTTTCGTGGCTAGAGGTTGATTTGAGAGATTTCAGGCTTTTGTGAGTCCTCATGCTTCGAGGACGAATTTTCATAGTTTCCAGTTTTCTTTCTTACTTTCAGTTTTGGACATGATGTATGGGCTAGGCCCAATTTCATTTTTATGTAGTAAATGACTAATGATGCAAGTGTTTAGACTTCCGCTTTACTTTTATAAATTGACTTGGACTTGAAATATTCCTCTTTAACTCTTTTGTTCTATTTCTTATGTTATGAATGCTAAGTGGCTTGTATGGGGCCTCTTTAGGTCCTATACTTCATGTTACGCCTAAGGGGTACCTTGGGTCGTGATAGGTACGGTATTAATGAATTAGGTTGTGAATTGTATTCCGATGATTCTAAATAAGGACTAGTGATTTCATCGTAAGCTCCAACGGAGTGGATGCATATCGGTGAAAAGCTTATAGGTAAAGAAAATTTCCATGAGTATACTTGTGTGAAGGCAATTAAGGATTTTACTAAGAAGGTGCCTATAAAATTGAGTGAGTACTTTGGATTTAGTTGGTATAGCTGGGTTTGAGGTGCCATGTCAATGACAAGATTGACTTCGTGGTGATGACAAGGGATAACTGAGCATGATGGTAATAAGAGTTTTGTTATGGACCATGATTGAGATGCAACTATGTGATAATGATTGGTGGTTAAAATAATTTTTGTATTGTAATGAAGACTTGTGAGTATGTAAGTTTGTGGTTTGCTACTATTTGGTGATTAGCGTGGTTGCATGGAAATTGTAGGAGGTGCCGAGACACCGCTCGAATACAATTGAAAAGATCTAGAGTCATAAATTAAAAGAATTAGTGGGATGTAGTTTAGCATTCATAAAGAGGTGAGAACAAGGATATTTACTCAGATTGCAAAGGCCAAAGATATATTTTGAAAGAGTGTGTAAAATTAGGTTCAAAGACATGTGGTTCTATCTGTTTTTCTCTAATTGTGGTAATAGTGTCACATATTCCTTAGATTGGTTAAAAATTGTTGGGTAAGATTTGAGAAAGAAATCTACATACATTTGACTAGAGGGTGGTGATAAGTTCTCTTATGGTTTCAAGTTGGTTATCTGGTATGGTTAAATTCTAACGATAAATACAATAAGATCGATGGAAAGGAGATCAAGGATAAACTAAGGTATGCAATTTCTTAAAATCTTCAATGTATGAGCTAATGTTGATAGATAATGGATTGTGTTACACGATTGAGATCAAAATTTAAGTTTTTCATTATGAGTCTACGTTCGTGGTAGTATGTTTTGTCAAGGTATGGATTGGTAAGGTAAGAAATGATTGATCGCATTAAGTATTCAACATTTGGGAGGAATTTTGCATAATTTGAGTTGTAAATTTGATTATTTTTTATTGTTAAAGAATACTTAAAGTTTTGGTTTAGAGAATGATGTAAATTTCATTGGTTGTTTGTCAAAGGATAAGAATTGTAAGCAAGTTAGCGAACGAATTAAGTCTGGTGTATTGAAGAGTTCAATGTATTTGGAATTTTTGACATGATAAGACTTTAAGAAAGGTGAAAGAATAAATCATCTCGTATAGACCCTTGGTTTGGATTGAAGGTTGTATTGATTTTGCCTATGATTTTAGATATGATTGTGAGATGTGAATTAGTTCGGTACAAACTTATTAGGGGTGTATCATAGACTTTTATAAAGATTGATTTTTGATTTGGGTGACAAGCAATGATGTGTGGAAGATTCTATGTGATTATGTTGAGCTAGATTATGCAAAATATGATAGGTAACTTATGGATGTTCAACACGGTGTGTACCTACAATTTTATATGGTTAATGAGGATTTCAAGGGGATTGACACTACTTTGTTGATGGGACGATATAGACTGTTATGATGTGTTACATAGGCATTTGATGGTGAGTAGAGGTCATTAGCTTATAGTATACAAAATTATTGGAGTGACCAAGGATTTCTTTGAGTTTTGGCATGAGGTACATGATGGTATGAATGTTGGTTGAAACTTAGTATGTGAAAGATTGTGTGAAGTTGATTTTGGGTGATTTAATAGCTTTACCTCGATGAAATAGTACTATCAAATTTAAATTAGTGTTATCATCCTTGGGTGTAGTCGTATCTGTTATGCGATGCTTACATGGAAAGAGAGAGAGCCATAGTTCAGAAATTTTGAAGGCGATAATGTGTTTGCTAAAAAGACTTAGATATTAGTGATATTTTGAGAGTAAGGTAAATGATCCGAGTGGTTATGATATTTTGTTAGTATTGAGAGTTTGAGCTTCAGTGGAAGGATATGAAGAGTGTGTGGAGTTTGATAAATCGAGTATGAGTACGATTGTAATGAGGATCAGACTGGTTGAATGTGGATAGCTAAAAGTCAAGGAAATGGTGTCAGATTAATGGAAATGTTTGATATGAACACTATGAAAGGAGTATCTTGTGTTATTTGACCTTGGTCCCGTACATTCTTATGTGACCACTTACTTCATTTTGGACATGGTTTAGAGTATGATTCATTGCTTATGCTCGTGCGTATTTTCACTTCTGTGGTGAATTCCTAGTGGTGGATCAGGTGTACTAGTCCTATGATTGTCATCTTAGTGGGGTGACAATCTTGGGCAGACTTGGTCATTTCAGTTATGTCAGATTTGGTGTTGTCTTAGAGTAGTTAAAGTATTCAAGTAGTTCTATATGTACCGCGTTGCTTTTGAGAATTTACAGAAGTGTTACCATAGATATTTATTGTTGTACAATGGTCTTAATATTCATCTAGTCGTCGAGGTCACGTCTTGGCTGTGTGCGATCGAATATGGGTGGCCATTGGGTCTAATTCTGTCATTCTTAAGAGTTGTCTACAATCACAGTTATTGATCTAACTTTCTGGCAGTGTTGTTAGAGGTTCTGTATGCTTGGGTTGGGTGTATCACTCACTAGGTAGTCACTTGATAATTTCCTTCGTTGGGTTAGACAAGTTTGATTCTCCCTTGATGAGTACCTGATGTCTAAAGATCATATTTTTATAACTTAAGCTCGTGGAAGATCATGTTGTGAGAAGAGAATCTTGATAATACTAGTGATGATTTTTGCATTATGAGTGTTTGGTGGTTGGTGTAGACTCACTCCTGATTTTAGTCAGTATTGGTTCAGAATTTTTCTCATAGTTATGTGAGAAAAGATTTGTTCTGGTGGGTATGTTGTTGTTAAGAGAATTTCGGTTCAATTTGGGTTGATGGGTTAGTCCGCGACTTTGTAATCACTCATGATTTGAATATATGTCAAATTTTGATTTGAAAGTGCAATTCTTGATAAGTTGATCTTGATGGAATGGTCCTAACTATGGGTGTGTTTGGTATGAAGGAAAATGTTTTCCGGAAAATGT
Organism: Solanum tuberosum; assembly: GCF_000226075.1. Classification (NCBI taxonomy): domain Eukaryota; kingdom Viridiplantae; phylum Streptophyta; class Magnoliopsida; order Solanales; family Solanaceae; genus Solanum; species Solanum tuberosum. Next base: position 84,032 of record NW_006239161.1, read on the forward strand.
TTTCCAATTTTCTCATGTTTGGTTGGGCTAAATGTTTTGGAAAATGTTTTCCAAATCAACTCATTTTCCTCAAATTTAAGGAAAATGACTTCCCTTCTAAACTTAAGGAAAACATTTTTCAAAAATCTCTTCCAACTTCAAATTACAATTATTTTTTTGTTGAAAAAATCAATTTATTTTGTCCCTACCCTAAAACTACCCCCAACCACCCCCCCCTAAAAAAAAAAAAATTTTAACGATTGTTTTTAGATTCAATTTTTTTTACCCCACCCTCACCCCTACCACCACCCCCTCCCAAAAAAATATTTAAAGTTGTTTTTAAAAGATATTTCTAATTTCAATTTTTTATTCTTTTTTACCCCCACCCCCCATCAGCCCCCAACCTCCTTCAAAAAGAAAAAAAATTAAGTTTGTTTTTTTTAAAAAAATTTCAT
>NW_006239161.1:85092-147681 GCF_000226075.1 Solanum tuberosum
TTAAGTTTGTTTTTAAAAAATATTTTCAATTTCAAAAATTATTTTCTACTCTAGTAAAAATAAAAGATATTTTTCATTCATAAATCAAACACTAAAAATCTTTTCCGGAAAATATTTTCTACTCACCAACCAAACATGAGAAAATAAGTCAAAAATCAACTTGTTTTCCGGGAAAACATTTTCTAGGAAAACATTTTCCATGGAAAACATTTTCCTTCATACCAAACACACCCTATATGTTCACTTTGAGAGATTAACATGACTCTGGAAATCATCCATCAAGCTCTTAGTATCCTCGAGTATTCTACTTTCTTTTACTTTACGTTCGAGGAGAACATGGTTTTTAGTGGTGGATAATGTAATGACCTAGAAATCCATTTTTAGATATTTTTGTAAAATTACAATTTTACCACTCCCGGTAGTTCCGTCAAGTCATTTCTGATCAGTCGGTGAAGTTGGTTTGGGGAATTTGAAACTATTCGTTTAACTTTAGATAATTAATTGAATTTGTGACTAATGGGCTAAGTCCATAATTTATTTAATACCCTATACCATTTATCCCATATTTGTATTAAAAATAAGAGAGGATTAATATTTTGAGTGATAACTCAAAATCAGTCGCCAGATCTTACGGAAGGGACAAACTGCAAGAGGAAGACGACAATTCTTTAGGTAAAGGCTAGTTGAAGCTCCAACCCTTTAAACTTTGCATGAATTTTATGATACCATAAATATATTTGTATATTATACTTTTAATGGAAAGAGGCTAAATCTATTATGTGATGGTTGTTTGTAATACATTTGTCCAGAAATAGGGAGACCACCAATTGTATTGAATAATAGGGTAATTTGGGAATCTTTGAGTAGGAAAGTAATTATGCCAATGATTGGGATAATGAGCTAATGATGGATGGAAAAGGATAATTTGCTAATTGGCATTCTGCATATAATTTAGTTTTGTTGTTTCTTATTTTTATGGTTGAAACTTCTAATTTCTCTTTTAACTAGATTTCGAGTTAGAATTTTTCATATGATATCACATTATGATTTATGTTTTAGTATATTAAGATAGGTAATTAAATGTTAGGTGTATTTTATTACATAGGTACCATTAGAATTATGATATCCGATAAGTTGGAACTTAACCGTAAGCTTGAAATTTGAAAAATAAAATAAAATATGAGATTTGACGTATCAATTGGCATTAAGTTCAAGAACTTGATTATAGATTTGAGTGAGTTTTTGGGTCAAGGCTACACATATAGTAATATGGGTGTGGTTAGTTTCAAAATCTTATTGTGATTATTTATTTGAATAAATTGTTTTGATTTGGAAGCACAACAAAAGGGGAATGCTCAAGTCCCAAAGTGATTGTTCGATTAATTGAGATAAGTGGATTTTCTAAACCCTTGCTAAGTGTATAGAATCGTGTATTTCCTTGTGGTATGTGTTGGGAAGTAATGAGACTTGGTGATGGGTTGACTTGTCCATATTGAATTATTTTAATGATGAAAAAGGGGTAATAAAAGGCAATGTGATTTATCATTAGTGTATGATATGTTGAGAATGGTTTGAAAGACTTATTGATTCATTGTTGATGTTGTATCACGATTGTGTTGTTGTGAATTGTGCATTATTATGAAAATGACCATCTCATAATTATTTGTATGAACATGTCATTTGTATTGGTTATGAGACATGATTAAACAAGTGTTATGTGAATTGAGGAAAAAAAAAGAAATTAAAGAAGATGTACCATTTCGAGGGACGTGTCACGCGCCGCGACAAATTCTATTATCGATGGATGTGTCAGACGCTGCAACGAATTCTATTATCGAGGGATGTATCGCATGCCGCGACGAATTCTATTATCGAGGGACGTGTCGCACACTGCGGCAAATTTTATTATCGAGGTCGTGTCGCAAGTCGTGATAGATGCGTGGACAGATATGTCCCCTATGGGTCCCGGGCTGAGAGACAGCGGGTGTGTATCATTAGGCCAGACATGCATCACTATACTTGACATTACATTTCATTGCCTTACACGTCTTTATCATTGGTGAACTTGAGTACCCGTATTCTATTCCCTTAGCTTGTGTTTAGAAGTTTACTTGCTGAGTACCGTATGGTTTGGTACTCACCCCTTGCTTCTACATTTTTTGTAGGTTACGAGCCCATATCCTTTGATACTTTCTATTCTCTTCTTTTCCGAGGCAGCCTGTGGAGGTTTGTGAGGTAGCAGTTTGTGATCTCAACTGACCTTCTTACTCCTATATATGATCTTGTTCTACTTTAGTGACAACATCATTTGAGATTTGTGTTCTTCTTTCAAATCTGTTGTAGTACATTAGAGGTTGGTACACGTGATAACCAAGTTTTGGGGGTTTTATTAAGTTGACTTAGTTATCCGCACTTATGATATTTTGAGATTTCAATCTGTCTTACTTCTGCATTTTTGTGATATTTAGATTTTAGGCTGATAAGTCTTGAAGGGATAAGACGAGTGTCATCACATCCTTTTTTGTGTCGTGATAGAATTATGCAATATAATCAATGATAGATACGCAAGAGAAAAAATGAAGGGGATAATTTGTTTATTAATCGTGTGTTAGTTCATCATTCTCTACAATTGATCATTGAGATATATTTTTTTTGTTTTCTTAGAGTATAGAGACAATTTTATTGAAAAAGTTATGAATATATAGCATTCCGTCAACTAATTTATCAATATGATATATATATATATATATATATATACACAACACTTACATTACACAATATATACATTGGTTTTGTATATGTATATTTAACATAAAGTATCACAACTTATACCTTTTGTAAAGATTTTGTAAGCTAGTTTATCGGAGTGTATAATTGTACCATTTCCTAATATTACCATTTTTATACTCCTATGATTTGTACCATAGCATAAAGTCGTAATTCTTTTTTGAAATAATATTTTCCTAATCCGTAATTGCAAATTGAGTTTTTATTATTATGCAAAGAAATAAGAAGATTAGAACTTAAACTATTAGAAAGGTAAGATGAAGTTCATAAAAATATTGTATACATTAAAGGTGCATAAAAAATTAGTGTATGTATTCAAATGCAATAAATATTCAAACTAGAGGAAAATAAATAAAAAAATTATATGTAACTAATTACGATAAAGAATGTGGACTATAGTCAAATCTAAAAAATTTATGAATTTAAATACAATAAATACATTTGGCTAGAGGAACATATAGAAATTCAATGCATTTAGATACGATAAATATAGTTGACTAGAGGCGCATATAAAACTTCATTGTATTAAATCCATCATATAAATAATTGATTGGCATGAAAGAGAACCCAAATGCTCATATTTTTAAAATCGATTTATCAATCTTTCAAATGCTAACATATATGGTCGCCAAAAGTATATAATATTTACATATTTCTATCACATTTTTTTGTTCTTTTTAGACTTTACATAGACAATTTCTTTACTATATTAATTTCATGTATAAAGAACATTTTACTGAAAAAGTTATTAAAATATATCGTTCCGTCAATTGGCTTATTTATATTGTTGAAATATACATAATATATACATTAATAATGTATATATTGTGTATCGATATATATATATATATATATATATATATATATTGTCACGATCCAGACCGTCGTCATTGACGCCCACACTAACCCTCCGGTGGGAGAACCGTAACTACAATCCAACTAACCAAATTAACGAAAACTGGAGTATTTAAAGATACGGAAGCAGGTTTAAATGTCTAAAGAAAAAAAAAAGGAGTTCCCATAAACTCCGAAAGTCTAACAAACAATTGCGGAAATAATGCCTAGAACCTGAAAGTCAATGTACCAAAACACCTACTAACGACAAGTCTAAGAAAATGGGTGAAACCCCAAACTAGACATAAGAATATCTAAAGTACTAGTCTAAGTCTGAATAGAAATGGACTAAACATCACGAGAACTCATGGCAGTCTGTAAGAACTAGCTCACCCTTGAATTCGATCTCGATCACTGATCTCCTAAACGAGGTCTGTCAGTAGCCGCCTGAAGATGCTCTGTACTCAACAAAGAAAGAGCAAGTTCAGTACACAACCACATTGTACTGGTAGAATCACACGGCTATTTCAATAAGTGAAACATATACAAGTGATCACAATATAATAAAACAAGCATATACCGAACATATTATATCACTCATCATTTCAGGATCAATGTACAATTCAACATTCTCAATAATACATCTCTATGACAATTCAATGGTCCTCTCATGGAACCATACACAAACTGTTAGTGTGCCGGATCGTGACACTCGTTCTAAGTTTGTGTGTCGTGACACCCGTTCCAATATGTATGTCGGTACGTGACATTCGATCCCACTTAGTGTGTCGGAACGTGACACCCGTTCCATTCAACATACTACAATCACAATCACAAGGTACACTCTCCAAATCATACAATCAAGTGTTGATTCATGGCATACAATCATTGATTCATACTAATTTACGATTAGTGTGATCAATAGTGCAACATTCGCATACATACATGCATTATAATGAAGTAATTATTAACATACATCACACAAACATGAAATCATAACCATCACCTACCTCGAACAAAGTTGGAACCCTCCTAAGAAACTTGATTCTTCCCTTTTCAGATTCTTTCGGCTTGTTCTAGGTCTACAAATAAAAAATTTAATACGAGGATCAATAATTAAGGTCTAATTTACCCATATTATGACAAACCCAAGACCCAAATTATGATCCTAAGGTGTAGCTAGGATTTTTTCCCACCATCCAAATCAGTTCAAAACCCTCCCGCAACAATATTTAACTAAGAATCTAAGCTCTACGGATCGAAAAAAGGATTAGGAGAGTAAAATCCTTACCTTTAGCACCAAATTTAGTGGAAAACTATTCGTTTCCTAGCTCTCAAGAATGAAATTTGCAGAATAATGATGTTTTTGGGGTTTATTTCCGACTTAATTCGCGATTGTCCCGCTATGGCGGCCCCCATCCCGCCATAGTGACCCACCCTGGCGGGAATAATCCCGCCCTAGCGGCTTGCACGGAAACAAAGAGCTAAATTCAGAGTTCCAAGTCCCTATTTCACAACACACTTTCAACCCATGACACTCAAAAACTACCCGTTCACGCTAAGATCAGTTTCGGGAGTTCTACTCGCCCGAATTCGATTCTGTAAAGTCATACGGGTTCCTTAACGTCTTAGCTATCAACTCATGGGATAAAATTCATAATTATATCTCTCATTTGCTATCATATTTCCCTATACTCGCCTAACTACGATTTCGTCCAAATCTGGACTAGGCTAGGAATTTTCGAGTTACTTCCAAAAAGTTTTCTTACCTAAAAAATATTCCCGATGGCTTTTCCATAACGACGGAAACAAGTCGTTACAATATATATATATATATATACACACACGGTATCATAAGTTAGAGACGTGATGCATATATTATAAACTAGTTGATCGACATATTTAGGACCACAATTATTGTGTTTCCAAACATGAACTGTTTGGTTTTCATTCCTATTCTATTTTTCTAATTCACTTTTATGATTACTATGAATATTTAGTGGGAGAAACTACATATTTAGATATACCTCACTATTGTATATACTATTATTATTTATACTTTCAAAATATTATGTATCTTACCACTAATTAAGAGCTTTCTACCATATTGAGAAAGATATACTTGATGCGTGTATTTTTGCTATCAGATAAACTAAAATAGGGAGAAAGACAAGCAAGAGAGGGAGGCGAGTGACATTTGTTATGTATCTCAGATACATGTGAATCATACTAGATACACATTATATACATGTATTCAAATTTATATGGTGCGATTCCCAGATACATAGGGAGTGATGAGTGAAATGAGAGAGAGGCGAGGGAGGCGAGGGAGATTTGTAATGTATCCCAAATACATGTGAATCCACTTGGATATAATGTATCTAGAACAAATTTGACCTCATATATCCTGAGATACATGCATCTAAAAAAATTCCCCGATGATTTTTTCATAACGACGGGAACATGTCATTACAATATACATATACATATATATATATATAGACACACACGATATCATAAGTTAAAGACGTGATACATATATTATAAACTAGTTGATCGACATAATTAGGACCACAATTATTGTTTTTCCAAACATGAACTGTTTGGTTTTCATTCCTATTCTATTTTTCTAATTCACTTTTATGATTACTATGAATATTTAGTGAGAGAAACTACATATTTAGATATACTTCACTATTGTATATACTATTATTATTTATATTTTCAAAATATTATGTATCTTACCACTAATTAAGAGCTTTCTACCATATTGAGAAAGATATACTTGATGCATGTATTTTTGCTATCAGATAAACTAAAATAGGGAGAAAGGCAAGCAAGATTGGAGGGAGGCGAGTGACATTTGTTATGTATCTCAGATACATGTGAATCACACTAGATACACACTATATACATGTATTTAAATTTATCTGGTGCGATTCCCAGATACATAGGAGAGTGATGAGTGAAATGAGAGAGAGGCGAGGGAGGCGAGGGAGATTTGTTATGTATCCCAAATACATGTGAATCCACTTGGATATAATGTATCTAGAACAAATTTGACCTCATATATCCTGAGATACATGCATTTGGACGTATCTAAACATATCTGAACGCACCAAAAATCTGGTAAGATATGTAATATTGTAAACTAGAGTGTATCTAAGTAATAAGCTTCTAAACTAGTAGAATTTATGTAAGTTCCCCTATTAAGTTTCACACCGCCATTAAGTTATTAAAATTTAGTTTTATGAATATGAAAAAAAAAGGTAACTGACTCTATTTATTCTCTTTTCAATTCATTAAGTAAGTAAATCTCGAGAAATTAATCCACATGGAAAGTAAATTAAATTTTGAGCACTATAAATAAGATCGGTATGACTGCTTATTGTAATACTCAATCGTGAGTTCTTCTAATTGTTCGTCTGTGAAGATTTCGCTCTTTGATCTTCTCTTCTTCTTTTTTTATTCAACAATGTAAGTTTTTTTTTTTAGCATTTTGAAAATTTATTTTATAGAATTATAATGCAACTTTAAATTCCCAACCTAGACAACTTTATCATCAATCGCCACCACCTCCGTTATCCACCACAAATATTATAAAATTATTGTACAACCTCTTCTACAAATCATTTCCACTATAAATAACCACCAATTCATTATTATCAGCCATTGTGACAATTTTTTTAAAAAAAAGATCATCGAACAATCAAATATTTGAAGAGTCGGCAAAAATAAATTTTATATATTTTATCTTTATAATATTTAATTATTATTTAATTAATTATTCTATTTAGTAATTATTTGATATATATATATATATATATATATATATATTCCGGCCCCAGAGAGAGAGTGTGCCAAATTAAAGCCCTATGAATAGACAAAGGATGGACAATCCTTGCAGTCATACCCCCAAGAACAAGATCAAGGGAATCTCTACCATCAAATTTCGAATCTGAGGTTGCGGTCTAGCCTCTCTTTTCAGTGGAAGGTGAGCTCGTCGGATCTGCTGCCCGTGACGTGAGTGATCCTTAACCCTGCCCATTCTTATTGCTATTTGTGACGTCAAGTATATATATATATGGAATTTCAAATTTTGATATATACTGGGCGATTACAAGTGAGACCTATATTCACCAAAATTAAAAAAAATAACTTTTTTTTTGCCTAATTATTTAGGTCTCAAACCAATGATAATTCGGAAGGACCCAAAACTTAGCGATCATGTCGAACATGTATTAATTATTTATTTTTTACATAATTAAAATTGATTACATGAACAAATATTTGTTCAATCGAAATAATTTTTCCAGAAAATTTTGTTTTTATTGTATAAATATTTTAAATTTGTTAGACCTTATTTACGTTTACATATAGCAGAAAAAAGTTGTGAAAATACATTTTTGGTTATATCGTAATTTTTTTTTTGTTTATTTTCTTAATATATATGTCGGAATGAGTTTTTAAAATTTACCCTATCTAAAAGTGTAAGAGATATTAAATACATTTTTTTTAATTTTAGATTTATTAAACATACTTTTAAAGTCTGAAACATGAATGTTATCAAGTGTTATGTTCATACACTTTTAATTTAATTTTATGGCCTATTCATATATATTTTTCTAATTAGTTTTTTTTTGAAAAATTTAGCCAGCAAACAATTGTGTGAACATCATCGACTACATTCTGATTTTATTTTATTAATAAAATATTATTGGATTCTATCAATTTATGAAGGTCTAAGGTTGAAACGCCTCAGGTTCATGTATACCTCCGGAGGTATGTTTCTTTTACATCCTCTATTTTTTAAAATTTTATTATGTGTTTTATTTATTATATCATTTTTTGTCTTTTTTTTAAATTTTATTACTTGTTTTTGGCTTAGGAAAATAGTGCTAACCCCTTTGAGCATTTTGTTCCTCCATTATTGGAAAATTCACAATTCAATGATTTCATGGTATTTTTTTGGATATTTTTATTGTTATAATTATATTATTTTATTTGAGATGTTAATGAATTATTAATCTTTCTTTTAGTATGAAATATTACTTATAGCCTATTTTCTTATGTAAATAAATGCAGGCTAGGTATGCGTGCGGTGATATGTCAATGACGTATCATGAATCTAATCTTTTAAGATTATATCTCATTCCTAATATAATTTTAATAATTTAATTGGTCGAATTCTTTTTTTAAGAAAAAATAATTTTCAATATAAACAACAATTTAGATCAATTAAATAATCTGTAATTTTCAGTTTTAATGAAAAACTACTATAGAAAAAAGTCGTTGAGCAAGAAATTGAAAGGAGGAAAGAAGAAACTCCATGGGCGACCAAGTAACATTCCTTTGTTTTTTTGGTAATACTAGAATATTTCAAAGAATTTAAAGATGGTTTATTTTTATTTTATTTTTAAAAAAATTCTAAATATATCTAAATCTTACATAAATATAAATTATTTACTACTTATGTGACGGCTTGTTAATCTATATTGAATCACAAAAAGTTTAAAATCATGAGTTTATTTTGTACGATATGAAAATACAATAAATTAATTGTGAAAAATACTAATAATAATTGTTGATTTTAATGTAGCCCTCTTGGCAATCAGTTGTATGATTCAAGCTTTGTTGACAAAGGTCTGCCGCTGGATCCTCACCTGCGTATGCTCAAGCAAAATTCATGCTTTTGTAAGTCATTTTTTATTTTTAACACTTTTTAATTTTTAAAATGATAAGCCAAATAAACTTGAAATAGTTTTGTACGTAGTTTAATTTGAATTGATTTTTTAATATTACCTGTTAAAATTAAAAGGAAGCCTCAGGCTGGCAACGAGGGTAAAAAGGTGATTGACTCAGGTGATTAAAGAATATTATGCTTAAGTTGGAGCTATTTTATAATAAATAAAAAATTACATGGCTAACCAAATCATGTTTTTCCCTTTTAGTCATTTCAATTTCTTAGGTAATATATGTTGACCATCTTTATTCAAGTTTAGTTTCTGCTATTTTAATTTGTTGTCAATTTCAAGTAATCAATAAGTCATATTTCCTTAGTAAAACTCTTCAAGTTTAAATAAAAACATCACGTTTAAATTTATCGATTTTCACTTATTAATCTTTTTCACTGCCTTCCTATTCTCTTATCTTTTTATATTTAAATCATCAAGTTGTTATTCTATAAGTAAACAAGAGTTTTGATGATAACTTTATTTTTATATTTACTTTAAATGTAAATAATAAAATATCTCAGGTGAAATTAATGATTTACGTTCGAAAAAGTTATGTATCAAAATATCAATTGCAAAAAATTTAAAATTTAAATCTTAATTATATTATTTGAAAATTTTCAACTAATTACAGCAATCTATCAGAGATTTTCATTAAGACACATAACTTTAGTGATATTATAATATATTAATTGCATAAATATTTAATAGAAGTGTTGATTCCTCCACATTAATATGTTGTGTGGGATATTAAATATGTTTTTTTTTTGTTTTTTTGTTTGATTGATTAATTTTTTCTAATAATTTTGACCATAAAATAACTTTTCAATTAGCATATTAGAAGGATAGTTTTCATTTGATTGGTTTAAGATATGTTTGTTATAAATTAAATTATGAGTTACAAGATCTGAACATTTTTATAAATTTGATAATTAAATTGCAAGATATTTGTAAGTTTTTTTTAATCTATTTTTGTGACCTTTAATTTTGTTATACAAGAAAATTTTGAGAAAAAATGTCATTAAGCGAAGATATATTTTTAGAGAGCTCAACAAATGGGGAAAGTAGTGATGACTTGACTTTGAGGAAACTATGTCAGCTAATCCTCAATTCCAACATTCAGTTTTCTTTAGACCCTTACCAACTGTCAATAATCAAACTGTTGTGGTAACTATTTTCATTCTTTAACTTATCATTAATGAATACAAATCTATTAATGAGGGTCTAGAGAAAACTGGATGTTGGCATTGAGGATTAGCTGACATAGTTTCCTCAAAAGTCAAGTCATCACTACTTTCCCCATTTATTGAGCTTTTTGATAATGCATCTTCACTTAATGATATTTTTTTCCAATATTTTTCTATATAACAAAATTGAGGGTCATAAAAAATAGATAAAAAGACTTGTTAATATCTTGCAATTTAATTATCATCTTTATTAAAATGTACAAATTTTGTGCATAATTTAATTTATAACAAACATATTTTAAATCATTCAACTGAAAACTATTTTTCTAATATGCCAATTGAAAAGATATTTTAGGGTCAAGATTATTAGAGAAAATTAATCAACAAACAAACAAAAACACAAAAATATTATTTTTATATTCCACACAACACATTAATATGGAGAAATCGATACTTCTGATAAATATTAAAGCAATTAATATGTTATAATGTCATTAAAGTTATGTGCCGTAATGAAAATTTATGACAGATTACTGTAATTAGTTGAAAATTTTCAAATAAAAATATAACTAAGATTTAAATTTAAAATTTTCTGCAATTAATATTGTGATGCATAACTCTTTCAAACGAAAATCATTAGTTTCACCTGAGATTTTATTATTTACATTTAAAGTAAATTTAAAAATAAAGTTATCATCAAAACTCTTGCTTACTTATAGAATAACTTCTTGATGATTTCAATATAAAAATATAAGAATAGGAAGGTAGAGGAAAAGATTAATAGGTGAATCGATAAATTTAAATCTTTTAAGGTTTAAGAAAATAATTAATGATTAGCTTTTTATCTTTTTCACGACAATCCATCATGATTTAAGGTTACAAGTAGAGCTATCACAACATTAATGATATCAAAAACAAATGTATATATAAGGATTTATTAAAATAAAGTATAACTGAATAAGACCGTTCTAAGATTTTTAACACATTTAGTATGATTAAGGGATTTTATAATCTAAAATAAATAAGTAAATATGTATTAAAACATAAAGAGAATCACCCTAATTTTATAAGATTTTCTCTTCGGTAGTGATTGATTTTAAGAAAATATTAAAGCTCCTAAATTTTTGAAACTCAATAATATCTCAAATCTTAATAGATGTATGACACAAAATATAAATTAAAATAAAAAAACCAAGATCTATAGATTTACACATGTATGAAATCAAGTCATAATGTTATTTTTCTTCTCAAATATTTAATGTGTTGCAATATAGAATTTAAATTATTCAATTTATTGAATATGAAGAAAAAGTCCGTTCACATAGAGTTTTAACACTCGCATTATAACCTGCATAACAAAAAATCAAGAGATAAAAATTTTAAAAAGAAAAGAAAAGAGAAAGTAATGTTCTAATCATAAAATTTTAACAAATAATTAAAAAAGAAATAGAAAGTATCTCCACATATATAAAAGAGTAATAATTTCAGCTAAAATATTTTAGTCTATTGGTAATTGTGTATTTGTAAATCTTTTGTGGTGTTTAAATCTGCTTCTCAAAAGATTATTTGAACTTTTATCCTACTATGATTTTAAATCAAGTTCTCAAATTCCTTTAAAATGATTTCCAAAATTAGATGGCGATTCGATTTTAAAAAACGAAGAAGATAAAAATAGGCCAAAGTTATAAAATTATTTTTACTTAGTTTGAAACTTATCGTAATAAGTAACAATGTGTTCTTTGATAAAACTACTTAATGAGAATTTGAGAAGGACATAAATCGATAATCAAGAATTAGTCACACTAGTTTATATTTTTCAACTACTTTCAACAACATTATTGTCGTTAATGCTAATTGCAACCTTCTTTACTAATGACATGTTTGTTAATTATTAATTTTCAAGAACATACCTAGTTTGAAGTGAAGAAATAATATTATTAATTGTAAGAATGATACGAGAACTTATTATTTCCTCCAGTGTACATAAGTCTATATTGTTGACGTCGTCTTTTTATTAATTATTAAAACTATGTCATATATTATAATCCACGGGAATATTAACTTGTTGCCTTCAAAGTTTAATTTTGATATATTTCATTTGTTCTCCTTATTTTAAAATATTACGTTGAGTTGTCTTCTGTAACTTCTTTACCTAGTTTGAGATGTATCTATAAAATTTGCTAGATTTAGTATTTGAAGTATAATTCTCTTATTGGACTTATTTTTTATATATTTATTTGTGAGTTTTCTAAAATTATTTAAGAAGTTGACAAAATTTAATAAGTTATAAAGATGTTATAGTGGATTACTTGTCATATTTGTAGCTCCTCATCTTTTGATCATATCTCAAGACTAAATGTGTTTAGATGAGAATTTCGGTAGTGCGATTAGCTTTAGAATGTTGAGTTTTGTCTAGATTGACCTTTCATGGGAATCCTGAAGCTTCTTGGCTCATTTTGAGCCCTCGTATAGGATTTGGCTTAACATGGAACTTGGGTGTGGGACCCAGTTTTAATCAAGATGACCTCATATGGAAATTATAATGATTCTGTTGAGTCTAGAATGCCAAATTTAGTGGGGTAGCATATCTAGTATATTTTTATCGGGTCCCGAATAAACCACGAGGGTCCGTAAGGAGACTTTGAAAAATAGCAAAATTTGATGTTGCTTGTGCAGATATTTAGTGTGACACCTCAGATTCAAGAAGAACTAGGAAGGGTCAAGTGGGCAACTCACAAGCCCAAAGGTGGACCATGAAACTCCTCATGGAGCCCCAGACGGGTCGTGAAGAGGACCACGGTCCGATGGAGGGCTCGTGAAGGTGCCCAGGACCTGCTTCGCTGGTCTCCCTCCTACGAAGGGAGTTGACGGCCCGTGGTGAGCTTCACGCCCCTTAGTGGTGTCTGTGAAAAAAATCCAGAAGATGTCCAGGAAGGATGCACTCCCACGACCCCTTTGACTGCCCGTGGTGAGCCTCACGAGGCGTGAAGGTGATCGTGGAGGATGGCCAGCCTTCAGGGGCCATTGCCCAAGGACCACGGTGGCCACAACGGGTCGTGGTCCCTTACACGATCCGTGTAAGCTGTCGTAGGGTGGTCGTGTCAGCTATAAGTCAGGGTCTTTTCCTAATTATTCTATCTTGATACTATGTCATTTTGCCCTCTTTTAGAACCCCTGTATAAGTGTTTTTAACCCCGAAATTCCCCAATTGAAATCATTTTCTCAAATTTACAAAGAAGAATAAGTCTTCCTCTCCAAAATATTTTTATCTCTAGAAAGCTTGAAGAAGAAGGGATCAACCTAGGGTTTCAAGTCAAGACTCCAATTCCCCCATTGAAGGCAAGCTTTTGGCATTGAGGTATTATAGTTTTCATCCATGGAGTTCCCAACTTCTCCAATTTTCAAAGTTAGAAATTCCCAATTGAGTTATGGGTTTTCTCCTATGTTATGAGTTCTCTTAATTATTGATTTAATTGATTGATCTATGATCTTTTATGCATGAATTGAGTTAATATCATGTTTTTATGATGAACATGATGATACCTCATGAACCCATGTAATTCCCATGTTTTCCAAGTTATGATCATATGATGTGGGTTTTGAATTATGAAAGAAGAGTTTATGAAATTAAGCATGTTTTCATGAAATTTATGTAATTGTTTTAAGGATTCTTTGAGAGTGAAGTATCAATGTTGTCATTTGTTTTATTGTGAAAGGATTTTTCATATACACATGAAAGCATGACTTTTGAAAGGACATTCTCACATAAAGGATTCTTAGGGTTGAAAGGTTTTCTCAACTACACTTGGAATCAAAGATTTAAGGAGCTATTCTAATGAAAACTAGCTTGGATTGGTTATTGAATGATACATTTCCATGGATACTACATGACTTAGCTTGGATTGGCAATATGACGTGCCCTTCCATGGATAATAAAGACAAGTATGCATAATTGACTATTCCGTGGAAATTACTCTTAGCAGCAAGCGGATATTGATATGGAAGCTCTCCCATTAGTAGAGGTCGAGTTTCTAGAAGCAATCTATTTGTCCCTTAACTATGTTCAACCATGGGATGTTGTCTTATCTAGACATTAGCTAGTGGATCCACATAAGCTAGAAGTTCATGGCCTTACCTTAGAAAAGTAGGAAACCTTTTTTGGTGTAGGAGACACCAGATTCCATGTTATAGCATACACGGTCTCTATATCGGTTAAAAGGTAATTCCCCACGATAATGAACTAAGGTTACTTTTATAATTATCTCATGAACGTTTTGAACTCCCCGATACCCAACCTATCTCTATTCCTCCTTATATAATGGCTTCGGCGGAACTCAAGGAGTTGAAGGAGAAGTTAAAGGACTTATTGGATAAGGATTTCATTCGACCGAGTATGATGCTCCGGTGTTGTTTGTTAAGAAGAAAGATGGTTCACTCCGTATGTGTATTGATTATCGGCAGTTGAATAAAGTGACCATCAAGAACAAGCATCCTCTTCCGAGAATAGATGATTTATTTGATCAACTTCAAGGGGCAAATTATTTCTCTAAAATTGACCTCCAATCGGGTTATCACCAATTGAGGGTGAAAGAGGAAGATATACCAAAAATGACTTTTAGAACTCGATATGGTCATTATGAGTTCTTGGTTATGTCTTTTGGTTTAACTAATGCCCCGGCAAAGTTTATGGATTTGATGAATAGGGTGTTTAGACAATACCTTGATATGTTCGTAATTGTGTTCATAGATGATATTTTGATCTATTCAAGAAGTGAGAATGAGCATATTGATCATTTGAGGATTGTATTGCAAATTCTCTAGGACCAACAACTCTATGAGAAGTTTAGTAAATATGAGTTTTGGTTAAGGTCCGTAGCTTTCCTTGCCCATATAGTTTCAAGCAAGGGTATTGACGTAGATCCAAAGGAGACTGATGCGGTCAAGAGTTGGCCTAGACCTCTATCACCAACAGATATTAGAAGTTTCTTGGGTTTGGCCGGTTATTATAAAAGGTTTGTTGAGGGGTTCTCCTCTATTGCTTCTCCTTTGATGACTTTGACGACTTTGACTCAAAAGAAGGCCAAGTTTATATGGTCCGAAGCTTGTGTGAAAAGTTTCCAAGAGTTGAAAGATAGACTTACTTCCGCTCCGGTGTTGACCTTACCGGAAGGTACAGATGACTTTGTGGTATATTGTGATGCCTCTAGAGTTGGATTGGGATGTGTGCTCATGCAAAATGGTAAGGTAATTGCCTATGCTTCAAGGCAACTAAATGTTCATGAGAAGAACTATCCTACCCACGATCTTGAATTAACGGCGGTGGTATTTGCCTTAAAGATTTGGAGGCATTATTTGTATGGGGTCCACGTTGATGTGTTTACCGATCACAAAAGTTTGCAATATGTGTTTACCCAAAAAGATCTGAATCTTTGCCAAAGAAGGTGGCTTGAGTTATTAAAAGATTATGATATGAGTGTTCTCTATCACCCCGGTAAAACAAATGTGGTGGCGGATGCCCTTAGTCGGTTATCCATGGGTAGTGTTACACATGTTGATGATGAGAGAAAAGAGTTGGTTCGAGATGTTCATAGGTTAGCCCGATTGGGAGTTTAACTAGTGGATTCCACCAAGGGTAGTATTATGGTCCATAATGGTTTTGAATCATCTTTCGTGGCCGATGTTAAAGCAAAGCAATGTCTTGATCCGACCTTAGTATAATTGAAAGAAGTGGTACTAAAGAAGTCTGTAGAGGCTTTCTCCCGGGGGGATGGTGTCCTAAGGTACCAAGGTTGATTGTGTGTTCTGAATGTCAATGACTTGAGGCAACAGATCTTGTCAGAAGCCCATAGTTCTCGGTATTCTATTCACCTGGGAGCCACCAAGATGTACCGTGATTTGCGGGAGATCTATTGGTGGAATGGGATGAAGAAGGATATTGCAGGATTTGTGGCTAAGTGTTCTAATTGCCAACAAGTGAAGGTTGAGCATCAGAGACCGGGATTTTATCCTAAGATATTAGCATTCCTACTTGGAAGTGGGAAGATATGAATATGGACTTCATTGTAGGGTTGCCCTGAACTCGGCTTCAATATGATTCAATTTGGGTTATAAAAGACCGAATGATGAAGTCAGCCCATTTAATTCCCGTCAAGGTTTCCTATATGGCGGAAGATTATGATAAGTTGTATTTGAGAGAGATGGTAAGGTTGTATGAAGTGCCCTTGTCCATTATCTCCGATAGAGGTACTCAGTTTACTTCACAATTTTGGAAATCTTTCCAAAACGATCTTGGCACGAAAGTTAAGCTTAGTACAGTTTTTCACCCCTAAACTGATGGGCAAGCGAAAAGAACAATCCAAACATTGGAAGATATGTTGAGGGCGTGCGTGATAGATTTCAAGGGAAATTGGGATGACCATTTGCCTTTGATAGAATTTGCCTATAATAATAGCTACCATTCCAGTATTGGTATGGCTCCGTTTGAGGTTCCTTATAGTATGAGGTGTAGATCCCCTATCGGATGGTTTGAGGTGGGTGAGGTTACTTTGATAGGATGGTTTGATATGGGTGAGGTTACTTTGATAGGACCCGTGTTAGTTCATGAAGCTATTGAGAAAGTTCGACTCATTAGAGAGAGGTTGAGAACCGCCCAAAGTCGACAAAAGTCTTATGTAGATGTTAGAAGGAGAGACCTTGAATTTGATGTGCTTGATTGGGTTTACTTGAAAATCTCACCCATAAAGGGTGTAATGAGGTTTTGTAAGAAAGGGAAACTTAGTCCCCGTTTTGTAGGCCCATATCAAATTTTGAGACGTGTTGGTAAGGCTGCATATGAGCTTGATTTTCCAAATGAGTTGGCATCAGTGCATCTGGTTTTCCATGTCTCTATGTTGAAAAAGTGTGATAGAGGTCCGACATCCATAATTCCCCTAGAAGGGTTAGAAGTGAAAGAGAACCTTTCTTATGAAGAAGTTCCGGTAGACATCTTAGATCGTCAAGTTAAGAGGTTGAGGAATAAAGAGGTTGCTTCCGTTTAAGTGTTATGGATAAACCATCTAGTTGAGGGTGCTACTTGGGAGGCCGAGGCCAATATGATATCCTGATATCCTCATCTCTTTCCTCCTATTCTATCTTGAGGTAATGATTTCCTCTTGTTTTGCTTATGTTTGAAGTCATAAGTGTTTTATGTGTTTCCATGATTTCCTTAAATTTGCATGTTCATGAAACAGCTTAAGTTTTTTAAAGAATTTGCTTTTATTATGTATTTTCCTCATGTTGTTGAGTATTGAATATAAGTTGCTTATAGACTTCATGAGATGAGTTGTAGAACATGCCTTGACTTGGAGTGGAGATCCCCTCCTTGAATCAGTGCTTTTTGAGATTTAATTGCATTTAGACTCCATGAGATTGTGTTGAGCATTGCTTTTGAGTTTGGAGAAGGTAGTTCCTCCTTAAGTGTAAGAAATTTGAAATTTCATGCATATTGGGTTGTTAGATGTAGTTCCTACTTCCTTATGGTGCATTGAGTATATTTAGCTTAGAGATTAAGTTCCTTTTTAGTTGTGTGCATTTAGATGAGTTGTGTGCATTTAGATGAGTTGTGTGCATGATGGGCTGCTAGTCTTGGTCTTTGGCCTAGAAACGTGCTTAGAATCTCATTCGAGGACGAATGATCCCAAAGGGGAGATAATGTAACACCTCGGATTCGAAGCAAGGCAAATCGCAGCTTTTAGGGATAATTGCAGCTGCCATCTACGAGGACCAACCACGGTCTGTGGGTTGACTTACGGACCGTAGGTGGGGCCGTGGATAGCAACCTCACAAAATGGTCCAGGCATGGACCACGGAGGGACCTATGGACTGTAGGTGGGTCCACGCCCCGTGGTCCAGCCAACTATCAATGGCCAGAATTCTCTGACAACAAACGACAACTGACCAGGACGGACCGTAGGTCCATCCACGGTCCGTCGATTGTGGTCTCATGGGTCAGGACTGGCAGTTATTTTTAGGGGATTATGGGTCTTTTCCAGCTTTAATTAAATCAATGTGGTGTCAATTTTTCCTAAACCTAGACCACTTATATAAGGATTTTAGACCCTTTAACTCACTCAGTTAAGTCATTCTCTCAATTCACAAAAGAAACCCCAAAACTCCTCTTAAATATTATCTCTCTAGAAGGTAGAAGAAGAATAAAAAAAAATGAGGAGATTGAAGCTAGGTCAAGATCAAGTCTACCAATCTTCAAGCTTTGGTGGGCATTGAGACTAAGGTATGATGGCTTTTCATCCATGGGATTCTTCCTCCCATGGAGTTCCCTAGAATTCCATAATTTGAAGAAGATTTTTCCCAATTCTAGTTAGGGTTTCTTCCATTGTTGTGGGTTATGATGAATGTTGATCCAATTTAGTGGATTATGATTGTTTATGATTGAATTCATAGAATTGCATGTATTTAAGATGAAACTATATGTAACCATGCCTATCCTATGATTTTAGGGTTGAATTGATATAGTTGGGTTTGATGTCATGTAAGGGAAACTCTATGGGTTAGATACGTCCTTATAGGATTGATGAATTATGACTAGAATTGCTTGAGATTGAAGCATATATGGACAATATGATGTTAATTGCTTGAAAGTAAAGCATAGATGATGATCATGAGATGTAGTGCTTTGAGAGTAAAGCCTAGACTATGATTTGTTAATTGATAATGTTGTAATTTGGAAGGGATACTTTCTATAATGAATTGACAAACACGATTGTATGAATGTGAAAGGTTTACTCACATTAATGATTCTAGGTTGAAAGGCTTGCTCACCTAAAATGAATCTAGACTAAAATGCTTAATGAATGATGAGGCTAGAGGCGATTACCCTTGACCTCCATATACAAGGATATGAGGTGATTCACATACTCCTTAGAATTGAACAAGAGGTGAGTCCCCACGTTCCTACTATGATGAATGGACATGGAGGCGAGTACTCATGCTCCTTATGAAATGATGTGGATGCGAGTACCCGGAATTTAAAAGTAAGTAACGCCAGAGGCGAATACCCATTAGCCTTTATAAGCTAGGCATTGAGGGGAATCCCCATATCTTTAAAAGTAAGTATGATTAATGTGATTATGTTATGAAGTGACTTGTTTGGAGTGTTGCTAGATATGCCTTCTATGATGTAATCTTGACTAGAGGCGGACGACCTAAGTCTTGTTAAATCTTAAGTGAGGTTACTTAAGGGAGTATTCCTCTTTCATTATGATGCTTATTATGTATTGATTATGCTCGTGCCTTATGTCTTATGTTGACTAATGCTTTTGATTATGTTGTTTATGCAAGCCATCATATTTAGTACTTGATTGTACTAATGCATACTCTTGCCTACATTCTTATCAAACGTAAGGTCCGGCATTCCCGATTCACACACTTGTGGCTAGGTTCTTAGTTGATCAAGAAGTAAAGCTTTGGTGAGTCCTCATTGTATTTGAGGATTGGATCACCCTATCTCTTTTATGTCTTTCTTTTCATGTTGGACTGTTGTATGGGTTGCGTCCCAAGATTTATCTTCTTATGTTATATGGTTTGAGACAATGTTGTTAGACTTCCGCTCGTTTTATAAAAGACTTTGATTGTATTGAAAGGTTTTAAATTCCCGCTCATTTCTATTACTTTATGTTATGATATGCTAAGTGGCTTGTATGAGTCCTCACGGGGTTTTATACGCCTTATTACATATAGGGGGTACCCCTGCGTCGTTTCAATTGTGATGCATCCAAGGTCAGCTTAGGTTGTGTGTTGATGCAGCAAGGTAAGGTCATAGATTATGCTTTCTAGATAGCTTAAGGTCCATGAGAAGAACTACCCAAATCATGACCTCGAATTTGTAGCTGTAGTGTTTTCCCTAAAGATTTTGAGACTTTACTTGTATAGTGTTCATGTTGATGTTTCCACAGATCATAAGAGCCTCAAGTATGTGTTCACCCAAAAAGAGTTGAATCTTCATAAAAAAGATGGCTTGAATTCCTCAAAGACTATGACATGAATGTGCTCTACCATCCGGGTAAAGGCCAATGTAGTGGCAGACGCGATCAACAGATAATCCATGAGTAGTGTGGCACACGTTGAGGAAGAGAAGAAAGAATTAGCCAGACATGTTCACCGGCTTGCTCATTTAGAAGTTTGTCGTATGAACACCTCAGATGGTGGTGTGATAATTCAAAATGGGTCAGAATCTTCGTTGGTAGCAGAGGCTAAGGAGAAACAAGATAATGATCTTATATTGCTTCAGTTGAAGGTGCATTTCATCAGTAGACGGTTGAGGTATTCTCCCAAGGGGGAGATGGTGTACTTCGTAATCAGGGTGGTCTCTTATATGTCCCTAATGAGGGTGAGTTGAGGCAGAAAATCCTTAAAGAAGCCCATAATTCTAGATATTCTATTCATCCGGGTGCTACTAAGATGTACCGTGATCTAGGAAAAATCTATTGGTGGAACGGTATGAAGATGGACATCGCAGATTTTATGTCTAAGTGTCCTAACAGTCAACAAGTTAAAGTCGAACATAAAAAAACCAGGAGGTATGACTCAATAGATTAGCATTCCTACATGAAAGTGGGAAGTGATAAACATGGATTTCACTACGGGTTCACCTTGTACTCGTAGACAGCATGACTCTGTTTGGGTGATAGTGGATAGAGTCACTAAGTCAGCTCACTTCTTGGTTGTCAATACTACAGATTCACTGGAGGATTATGCTAGACTCTACATCAGCGAGATAGTCAAGTTGCAAGGGGTTCCTTTGTCTATTATTTCGGATAGAGGTCCTCAGTTTACCTCTCATTTCTGCAGATCGTTTTAGAAAGGTCTTGGTACTCAGGTAAATCTCAGTATAGCATTTCATCCGCAGATGGATAGTCAAGAAGAGTGAACCATTCAAACCTTAGAGGATATGTTGAGAGCTTGTGTGATCGATTTCAAGGGTAATTGGGATGATCACCTACCTCTCATAGAGTTCGCTTATAATAATACCTTATATTTTAGTATTCAGATGGCCCCGTATGCGGCACTCTATGGCCACAAATGCATGTCTTCGGTTGGTTGGTTCGTAGTAGGTAAAGCGGCCTTGATTGGGCCAGATTTGGTTCATGAGGCTATGGAGAAAGTTCAGCTCATCAGAGATAGACTAAAAACATCTCAGAGTCGTCAAAAGTCCTATGCAAATGTAAAAAGATGAGACTTAGAGTTTGAAATCGACGATTGGGTTTTCCTGAAGGTGTCACGGATGAAAGGGGTGATGAGATTTGGAAAGAAAGGTAAGCTCAGTCACAGGTATGTAGGTCCTTACAGAATCTTGAAAAATTGGTAATGTGCCTTATGAGTTAGATTTGCCAACATAATTAGCAGCAGTTCATCCAGTCTTTCACATTTCAATAAGTGTGTGGGTGATCTGACATCAAAGTACCCTTAGAGAGTGAGGTTGTGAAGGATAGCCTCACCTATGAAGAGGTTCCAATTGAAATTCTTGACCATCAGGTGCGTAGGTTGAGAAATAAGGATGTCGCTTTAGTAAAGGTTTTGTGGAGGAGTCAGTCTATAGAGGGAGCTACTTGGGAAGCATAGGAAGCCATAATGGCAAAGTATCCTCACCTTTTTCCTTCCGATTCCATTTCAGCTTGAGGTAATAGTTCCTCTCCGGTCTTTTAATTAATCTTGTGTAATTTCAATCTCAGTATCTTGTTCCCTCTATTATCATTGCATTTCAGCATATTTGCATGATTCATGGCACTCAAATCAGTTGAATATCAACCTCTAGTACTCAATTGGTAGGGTATGCAGCTCTTTCCTCCAAACTGAGCTTCTAACACATTGGCTTAGAGAATAGCTAGAATGGTTAAAATATACAAGTCATAAGCCCAAAAAATGGACCATGGAACCCTCCACGAAGCCCTAGACGGGTCGTGTAGGGCACCACGGTCCTTTAAAGGGCTCATTAAGGTCTTCGAGCACCTGCCACAGGGAGGCTTCACCTCGAAAAACACCCAGACGATTTGTGGTAACTTGGACAGCCCATCTGGTGGGTTGCATAAATCCCCCCCCCTCCCCATCAATAAGATCCCACCCCAAGTCATTGGTTAAGGACCATAAATGTCTAAACAGTTTACGAAGCTTCACACAGACTGTGAAGTCATCTGTGAAGGGGACTTATTAGGTCTTCAGTTGTGGGGAAACTCCAAACGATCATATATTTAAGAACAAAATGAAATTAGTGGCCCATGACCTATCAAATTAAGGTATTTGAGTCCTTTTTCCAACGCCACCACGTTTGCCTAATTTCGAGCTCGGAATAAAAAGTTATGCTCGTTCTAGTGAATCCATGTCGGATAGGGCAGCATCACGACCCACTAGACGGGTTGTGATGATCTAAACGACCTCTGAAGATCTTATTGAATGTCACCTCGTAATTTTAAAGTGAGGTTGCACCCCCAAGGCCACTATGAAGGACCATGAATGCCTAGAAAGTCAATGAAGCTTAACACGCACCGTAAAGTCGTCCGTGAAGGCGACTTATAACTTAGACTTTTGGGTCAACTTCAAATGACCATATCTTTCTAAACAAAATGAATCAGGTGGCTCATGACCTATCAAATTAAAGATCTCTGAGTCCTCTTTTCAATGTCACCGAGTTTGCCTAATTACAAGCTTGGACTAAAAAGTTATTCTTGAAATAGTGAAAACCTATCGGGTAGAGCATCCTCACGACCCACTTGATGGGCCGTGGTGCTCTAGATAGCCTCTCTTGAAGTCACTTCATCAGCATTTAAATTAGGGTCGCATTGGCCTTTTTCCCTATGCATTTGGTAATTAAACTACGTTGTTTGGTGCTTAAACTAAGTCATTTTACTCAGTCTAAACCTAATAATCTAGTCAGAAACTACCTAAACCCCTCATTCTCCCAAATCATCCAATTTTGAAAGAAAAGAAGAGAAAAAGGGATAGTTTCTCCCAAGAACAAGTAGAGGTTTTCTTTAACTTAAGCTCCAAAATCCAAAGGATTTCTCTGTAGGTTTCGTCACCAGGTATGTGGGATTTCATTAATGGGTTCCTTTCCCCCATTAGGTCCCTAGAATTCAGTCAGTTTCTGAATTCTCATCAATTGCTCAGACTTAGGGTTTCTAAATCTTGGGGATACATTGTAATATAGCTGATATAGTTTCCATTAAATTGGTTACATGCTTTCTTGGAGAATTAATGTAGCCCCATGTATAGAACTCCAAACCCTAGCTTGTATTAATTATTAGTATCTCTTAAATTATACTTGCAAGGTAGATCAGTAAGAAAATCATGCTTTAGAATCAACTGCCATATCTTTCGGTATATATATGTTACATTCTCAGATAACATTTCAGTATTTTTAGCTACTCAGTATTTCAGTTGCATTTTAGCCATACATATTCAGTTGGGAGTAGACTTAGCATCGAGTTGGACTAGGGTTCAGCGTAGCCTCAAAGTCCCAGAACAATGTACCAACATAGGTGCAGAGGTCCCCTATGTTGGGCATCAGCTTTTAGTGATCACGCCACATTTATGCCTTTATACCTTTAGCAAGGTATATTGGGTCCTATCGATGGGGCATATACATCAGACTCCTTGTTTATCTCACATGGATTATGTCAATTAATAGTATCTCCCACAGTCAGACTCTTATTGCATTGACCATGTTATTGGCATTTACTTTAGTATTAAGTTCAACATGTTATTTTCATGATTAGTACTTGGTCATTGCATCTAGTTCAACTTTCAGTTATATCTCAACATATCATTTCCATGTTCAGTATATAGTGTTCATCTTAGTATCTATATATTGCATGCTCAGTACATTCAAAGTTATGATGCATACTTTTTGCGCTACATCAATGTATGATGTAGGTTTAGGCGCTCCACATCCATATCATGCTTAGTTCAACTTCTACTCCATACTCAGCAGCTTTAATGGTGAATCCTCATAGTTTGAGAACGTTTGTTTATGTGTTTGATTTAGTTAACCCATTATCAGGTTTCAGTACTTTTAGAGTTAGTTGGGGACTTGTCCCAGCAGCTCATCAGTATTAGAGGCTTTCAGGCATAGAGTTAGTATTCAATTGTTTTGGGTTGTTCCCCATTGACATTTAGTTATATTCTCACTTGAATTTCTTTTAGTCTTAACTCACTTCACAATTACGTTTCTACTTAGTTGTATTTCAGTATGCATCTAATATGCCAAACTCGGGATTAGCTTGGGATCACTTGTGATCCTAGGTCCCGTTTTGCGCCTAGGGGGTAGTCTCGAGGCGTGACATTGGTGTTCTGAGGGTTGGTGCTAATGGTTATTACATTAGCAAGGTCATTTCCTTCCTCTATGCTTAGAGATTGGTGAATAGAGGGTGTTTGTCTTACCTAGAATTTAGTCAGAACAATAGTGTTGAGTCACCTCTTATGGAGACCATTCCCATGCTTCAGGAGTTTCAAGATATATTCCCTATTGATCTTTCAGGTGTTCCTCCCGATAGAGATATTGATTTTACTATTGATTTGGATCCAGGCACTAAGCCCATTTATATTTCTCTCTATTGTATGCCCCAGTAGAGTTGAATGAGTTGAAGGATCAATTGCAGGATTTGTTGAGTAAAGGATTTATTCGCCTTAGTATGTCACCTTGGGGTGTTCTGGTCTTGTTTGTGAAAAAGAAGGATGGAACTATAAGGATATGTATCAATTACATGTAGTTGAACAAAGTGACAATGAAGAACGATTATCTCTCATGCGCAATGATGATTTGCTTGATCAGCATTAGGGAACATCATTTTTCTCTAAGATAGATTTGAGGTCCAGTTATCTTCTATAAGGATTAGGGCCTGGGAAGTCTCTAAGACAGGTTTTCAGACTCGATATGGCCATTATGAGTTCTTGGTGATGTCTTATGGGTTGATTAATACCCCTTTTGCGTTCATGGAGTTGATGAATGAGGTGTTTTGACCATTATTAGATTCATTTAAGATTCTCTTCATTGATGATATTTTGGTGTACTCCAAAACCGAGGAGGACCATGTTTGACACTTGAGGACAATGCTTCAGATGTTGAGGGAACAAAAGTTGCATGCAAAATTCTCAAAGTGTGACTTTAGGCTAGATTTTGTGGCCATCTTGACCCCAAAATTCCGAATTTAGTTGGGTAGCATATTCTATTTGTGTATACAAGGCTACAAACGAATATCTAGAGCCTATTTTGTGAATTTTTGTGCCTTGGGTGAATTGTTGTTGTTGGTGTCAGTTATATTCCTTTGCATTTGCAGAGCCCATTTGCGTTCACAAATAGTCATGTCATATAACCTCAGCCTTTGTGAGGCCTTGACCGTGATCTCAGAGGGCAAAGTGACTGGCCTTTGGGTTTGTGGAAGTCCTATCGCGTTTGTGAAAGGTCGGGCGAGTTGAATGTCACATTCACGGGGCACTGTCTCCATTCATGACGGGTACTGAGGTTTGACTTTCGTGTTCGTAAGCCTCATGCCGCGAACATGGAGAATTAAATGACTGGGAGTATGTTTTCTTCCAAAATTGGGGACTTTCCCTGTTTTGACCTTTTTTTTTACTTGGAGAACCCTTTACAGGCGATTTACCCTAACTCTTCATTTCCAATTTACTTTTTATGACTTTGAACTTTAAAGTTTGGGGGTTTCCAAGAACCTAAGGTTTTGATAAAAATGGTGATCATTGTTTGATTTTAGCTCTATTTTTAAAATGGTTTTCACCAGTGGGTTCCAAATTCTTTAGGTAGCATATTTTTATACAAATTTCCAGATTTAACCCTCATTTTAAGAAATAAGTTTTTTGGGTCAGTTTGTCCTCATTTTCCAATATTCTTGATATGGGTGGTGTTCTTAGTTTCAAATTCTTCTTATGATTCTCTATTTGACTAGATTGTGTTGAATTGGAGACCCAAGGAAGGGGAAAGCTCAAGTACCAGGGTGATCATTTTATTTCTTGAGGCAAGTGAACTTCTTGACCTTTGTTATGTATATAGAATCTCATATTTTCTTAGTGTGTATTGGGCCGTAATGAGATTTGGTGAAGGGTTCGATATTTGTTGTTACATGTTTATAAGGAATGATTCTAATGAAGAAAATGGGTAATAAAGAGGATACTTGATAGTAAATTTGTGTGTGACATTTTGTGGATAATTTGAGGGGTTATATTGACTCATTATTGGTGTTGTATCATAGATTTGTTGTTATGGATTGTGTATTGATATGAAATTGTCATTTTCTGATTAATTGTGTGAACATGCCTATTTGCATTGGTTTAGAAACACTATGATGAAACTTATTATGATGAGGATGTCGATGGGAAATGGTTCCGAATATGTCGATTAGAAATTGTTTTGGTGATGCCGATGGGAAATAGTTCCAGTGATTGATGATTTTGCCGATGGAAAATGATTTTCGCTAGTACATGGACCTTCTGCATACCCCATGGGTTTGACCTAATATTCAGTTGATGTGTATTAGTAGGACATACATCCATCGCCTTACTTGACATTTCATTTCATTGAACATCATTACCATTTGCGAACTATGAGTCCTTATTGTGGAACTTGTGATTGATGAATCTAATATTGGGTATTGGTTACCCATATATGTTGAAGTGTTGTTATTCGTTCTATATGCTATATGAACTGTGAACTGTTAGGTTAGGTTGATTTTGTGTAGGTTGTAGTTGTGGAGGTTCATTTGGATTGTTGGGAGTACATGTATTTTATATGGATTTACCTCGAGTTAGTGGTTTGCTTGTTGAGTATCGTATTGCTTGGTACTCACTACATTGCTTCTACACTTGGGTAGGTTACGAGCCCAGATCATCGTGATATTCCTTCTTCTATTTTACGTCTGAGGCTTATTGACTAATGTCCTTACAACGTTCATAAAGTTGTTGAACAGGGTGTTTCAACTATTTTTGGATTCATTTGTGATTGTCTTTATTGATTATATTTTGGTGTAATCCAAGACTGAGGAGGACCATGTTCGACACTTGAGGATAGTGCTTCAGAGGTTGAGGGTAGAGAAGTTGTATTCAAAGTTTTCAAAGTGTGAGTTCTGGCTTGATTTTGTGAGCCTTTTAGGACACATGGTGTCCAAAAAAGGTATTAGAGAGGATCTAGCCAAGATTGACGCAATTAGAGGCTTGATGAGACCTACTTCTCCTACCAAGATTTGGAGTTTTATGGGGTTAGAAGACTACTATAGACAGTTTGTGCAGGGTTTCTCTACCATAGTAGCGTCATTGACCAGATTGACTTGGTAGAGTGTAGGTTTTCAGTCGTTCGAGTTCTTAAGATATGGCTTCACTATTTGTACGGGATGCATTTTGAGGTCTTCACTGATCATCAGAGTCTCCAGTATATCTTCAGAGAGATCTGAAGTTAAGGTAGCGTAAATGGCTCGAGCTGATGAAGTAATATGGCATGACTATTCTATATCATCCACGAAAGGTCAATGTGGTGGCTGATGCTTTGATTAGGAAAACTTTTCACATGGGGAGTCCTGTTGCGATTAGTGTTGAGGAAAGACTTTTGGCAAAAGATGTTCATAGATTAGCCAATAGTTTTGTTTGATTGCTATTTCATAGAAGAGTGGTGTTATTTCCTTTTTTAAAGATAGGTCTTCTTTGGTTGAGTAGATTAGAGAGCGACAGTTTGATGATGAGAAGTTATGCATGATTCGATACAATGTGTTAAGGGGTGAAGTTAGGAAAGTAATTCGGATGGAGTGTTGTTCTTAGAGGAGGCTCACTGTTCTAGATACTCAATTCCTCTGGGAGCGGCCAAGATGTACCACAATTTGAGTCAGCATTACCGGTGGTGCGGTATGAAAAATGACATTTTTTAGTTTGTGTCTATGTATTTGACTTGCAAGCAGGTCAAATGTGAGCATCAGTGGGCTAAAGATGTGTCTCACAAGATGCCCATTCCTACTTGAAACTGGGAACGTATCACCATGGACTTTGTAGTAGGTTTGCCTACCACTGTGGGTGCTATGATTATATTTGGGGTTGTTGATAGGTTGACCAAGTCCACCTATTTCAACAGAGTTCACGTGATATACACGGCATAGATGTTATCTCACTCTTCATCAGTAAGATAGTTCGACTACGTAGAGTGCATATTTCTACTGTCTCTTATACAGATTCACTGTTCACTTCTCACTTCTAGAGGGCCTTACAACATGGTTTGGGTACTCGACTAGACATGAGTACAACTTTTCACCCTCGGACAAATGGATAGTCTGACCGAATGATTCTAGTGTTAGTGGACATGCTTAGAGTATGTCAGATTGATTTTGGTGCTCATTGGGATCAAAAATTTCCCTTAGCTGAGTTTGCCTATAACAGCAGCTACCATTCCAATATTCAGATGGACCTATTTGAGGCGTTGTTTAGTGGGAGGTGTAGATCTCCGATCGGTTGGTTTGATGAAGTTGAGACGGAATCATTAGATAAAGACTTACTTACAGATGTCAAGAAGCAGATCTGTTTGATTTAGAGTAGGTTGGTGATGGCTCAGAGTCGACATAAGAGTTATGCATATAGGACGGTTTAAGATCTAGACTTTATGAAAGGCGATCATGTTTGGCTCAGAATGTCGCCCATAAAGGGTGTGATGAAATTCAGGAATAAGGGAAAGCTTAACCGTAGATTCATTGGCCCTTTTGATATTTTGGGATGGATTGGAGAGATATCCTATAAGTTGGCCTTCCCTCCTAGCTTGTCAGTTATGTATCTTGTTTTCCATGTCTGCAATGATTGAAAAGCATGTGCGGGATGAGTCTCATGTGATTTCACTTGATTTAGTAGTGTTGGGTCCATACTTGTCTTTTGAGAAGGAGCATATAGCCATATTAGATAGGCAGGTTCGAAATCTTAGTAACAAGGAGGTTTCTTAGGTGAAAGTGTAGTGAAAACATTGTTCAGTTGGATAGGCAACTTGGGAGATGTAACACCCCGTAGTCTAGTAGGCCAACTAGGGCAAAGTATGAGTACAACGAGTCAAGACTAGAGGACAAGAGCCAAGGCAAAAGGGCAAGGGCCAAGGCTGCCCCAAGTCTCCAAGACACTGCCCCACTTCACGACCACCACCACGGCCGATGGTGTGGACCACGGCTCGTGTTGTGGTCCGTGATGGCTAAGGCAGTAACTACTTTGAGGCTGCCTTTAGATGGCTCATCTTCACGAGCCACTTCACAGCCAGTGGTGAGGACCACGACTCGTGGGAAGGCCCGTGAAAATGCCTTCATTTTGTCGAGGCCAAGGCATGGTGGCCTAGCCACTGGTCCAAGGACAACGAGCAGGACCACGGCCAGTGGTGAGGACTATGGCATGTGGAGCCTCTCGTAGTGCCTGGCACTAGGCTGCCTAATGAGGGTTATTTTGGGAAATTTCTAATTAAATGGGTATTAAGTGAGGTCATTTTGTATAGTCTTAGTACACATATATAAGCTATTTTAACCCTTTAACCACCCCAATTAATTCATTATTTCCAAAACCCCAAAAGAATCCCAAATTTCATCCTCTCAAATATTCTCTCCCTAGAAAGTGAAGAAGAAGAGGGTCAAGCTAGGTCAAGTATCCATTTTTTCAAGCTTGGTAGGCTTTGTAATCAAGGCATGATGTATTATTCATGAATGGATTCCTTTCATCCATGAAGCCCCCGTGTTTTCCCCAATTGTGAAGATGAATCCCCAATTCTAGTTAGGGTTTCTTCCCATATTGTAGGTATTGTTGTTTGTTGATCCAATTGAGTGGATAATGATCAATTATGATTGAACTAGTAATCTATCATGTTTTTAAGATGAAATTACATGTTTACATTCCTAAACCATATCTAGAGAGATGAAATTGAAGTAAGTGGGTTTTATGCCATGAAAGGGGAAATTGAGGATTTAGATGTAATCTTCTAGAATTGATGAAGTATATTGTATATCTCTTGATAGTTAAGCATATAGACATGAATTGAATGTGATTAATGTATGTATGATGAACCATGGTTAGAAGAGATAGAGATTGGGGTAAAATGATGAAGTATGACTAGATTGCTTAAGATTGAAGTACATAGATGTGAATTGAATGAAATCAAGTATATGTACATGAATTATGACTTGTAAGCTATGATGATTAGAATTTTCTTGAGACTAAGGCATGCATGATGAATGACTATTGTTAGGGATTTTAGAATAAAGTTTATATGTTGAATAACAAC
This sequence comes from Solanum tuberosum, assembly GCF_000226075.1. Lineage (NCBI taxonomy): Eukaryota > Viridiplantae > Streptophyta > Magnoliopsida > Solanales > Solanaceae > Solanum > Solanum tuberosum. Next base: position 115,914 of record NW_006239161.1, read on the forward strand.
TAGTAGGGCTTGAGAGTAAAGCTAATATGATGAGTTAAGACTAGTAAGGCTTTAAGAGGGAAGCTATATGATGAATGTTGATTGTATATGGTGTTGTTGTGGAAGGCTTACCCACATGACTTATATTATGAATGTACGAGATTATGCATGTTCTTATAAAACCTATGTAAATGCCTTATGAACACTTTGAGGGTAAAGTGTCTATGATTATGATATTGAATATGACATGGAAGCTTATACGCTAGTTGAGTTCGGCTTCCAAATGGAATCCTTATAGGCTAGTTGAGTCTGGGTTTCCAAATATATCTCATGGGATGGAGACCATTTACACTAGTTGAGTTCGGGTTCCCAAGTATATCTCATGATAATTGCCTAAAATGAATCTAAGAGTAAAAGTGATCATGGATGCTGATAGTTGCTCATGCATGATTTAATGAGCCTTCTTAATGAACTAAGACATGCTTAAAGAAAGTATCTCGTTAGTGTTCAAAGGCTTCATGTAAGAACTAAGGTAGCTTGAAGTAGTGATAAGATATCCCTTCATGAATATCTTGACTTGGTAAGATAAGACCAAGCTTTGTAGCTTGAGTTAGGAGTCCTCATGGATAGCTTTGGATTAAGCAATAGTACCTTTCCAATGGTTAGCTTGAACTAAGCACAATAGAGTGCTTTGCATGGTAGCTTGACTTGGTTAGGCCACACCATATCATTGGTAGCTTGGATTGAGCAATGTTACCCTTCCTTGAGTAGCTTGGACTTGCATGATAGAGTGATTTCCGTGATAGCTTGGTCTAACATAAGTAAGGTGTTTTTCCTTGATAGCCTTGAATTGGTAATTCATAACCATTCATGAGTGATGATGTGTGGTGGACTAGTAAAGAGGTATTCTTCCATGACTAGTATGAATATGAGGGACAAGTCACTAATCAAAGTAGCATGTATATGATGAAACAAGATTACTTCAAGGAAGTATTGTAAGTATGTTTTGATATGAGGTTTACTTGTATGATGTATGCCTAGTTTGCATTGTAGCTTGAAAGGCCCTTCCAATACATGTGTGACTAAAGGTGAATGTTCCCTTGTCTATGAGAAATAAGCTAAGTATGAGATCAAAAGATGATAAATACGAATGAGGGCCTAAAGTGACTTTCTTAGCATGGGTGAGATTATGGGGTCTTATCCATGCATTGCACAAGCTTGCCTTGAGGTGACTTATGAAGTGTTTCTCTTATGTCATGCTAAACAAGATGCATTGATTATGCCTATGACTATGTTGTTATCTCTTTTGCTTATAGCCTATGTCTTATAATGATGTCTCTTATGCTTATGACTTATTATGATTTTGGTATATGTCTTATGTTGACTAATGCCTCTATTATGCTTATGTTGATGATTATGCTAGCCATCATATTTGTACTAACGCATATTTTTGCCTGCATTCTTATCAAATATAGGGTCCGGAGATATTGACTTCCATCATCGTGGTTAGGTTCCTGGTAGAGCAAAAAGGGAGGTTTTGGTGAGTCCTCATAGCATCGAGGACTTGATCACCCTTTCCTTTTTATGTATTTATTTTTATGTTAGAACTATTGTATGGGCTGTGTGACAAAGAATATTCATGTTTTAGTTGGTTTGAGACAAAGTGTATAAGACTTCTGCTTCATTTTATGAGACTTTGATGTTATGAAAATTTATTAAATTTCCGCTCATTTCTATTATCTTATGTTGTAAGATGCTAAGGGGAAGTATGAGGCCTCTCAGGGTCTTGTACGCCTTGTTACATCTAGGGGGTACCCCTGGGTCGTGATAGGAGACGAAGTTTTACATGCGTTCTAGATATCCTCAGCTTTTTTAAGCTTCAGGTACTTTTTTTTACTTTATGTTTGAAGATGAACATGGTTTCTAGTGGGAAATAATATAATGAACTGGAAGGTCATTTTTGAAAATTTTCGGTGAAGTTTTGTGCCTTGTGTAGATTGTTGTTGCTGGTGTCTGTTATATTCCTTTGCGTACAAGAAATTTATTCCCATTACCGAAAAGTCGTGTGGTCTGACCACTGCTTTCGCAAAGTCTTGACCTCGATTGCAAAGGGGGAAGTGTCTGGCCTTCACATTCGCGGTGTTCTTTCTGCATTCATGATAGGTAATAAGCTTTCACCTCCACGTTCGTGGGACTCAAGCAGGGAACACAGAGAATTAAAAGACTAGCAATATGTTTTCTTCCAAAATAGGATTTTTCCTATTTTCACCAATTTTGGACTTGGAAAACCCTTGTTAGGCGATTTCAAATAGGAATTTCGTGATAATCTTTTAAGTATTTATTACCCTAAATCTTCATTTCCCATTTACTCTTCATAATTTTAAACATCAAATTAGGGATTTTGAACTTTAAAGTTTGGGAGTTTTCAAGAACTAAAGGTTTTAATAAAAATGGTGATTATGGTTTGATTTAACTCCATTTTTAAAATGATTTTCACTGGTAAGTTTCAAATTCTTTGAGTAACACATTTTTGTACAAATGTCATATGTAACCCTCATTTTTGGAAATGGGTGTTTGGGACAATTTGTCCCTATCTTCCAAAATTCTTGATATCGGTGTTGCTAGTGCAAAATTCGTATTGATGTCTTGAGGCAAGTGAATTTCTTGACCTTGGTTAAATCTATAGAATCTTGTATTTACTTATTGTGTGTTGGGTAGTAACGGGATTTGGTGAAGGGTTTGATATTTGTGGTTACATGTTCATATGGAATGATTGTAATGATAAAAATGGGTAATAAAGAGGCAACTTGATAGTAAATTGGTGTGTTATACTTTGTGGATGGATTCACGGGTTATATTGACTCATTATTGGTGTTGTATCATATTTGCGTTGATATGGATTGTGTGTTGATATGAAATTGTCATTTTCTCATTAATTGTGTGAACATGCCTATTTGCATTTGTTTTGGAACATTGTGATGAAACCTATTGCGATGAGGATCTCAATTGGAAATGGTTCCGGTGATATATATATATATATATATTAACCTTATTTATAAGCCAACAAGAAAGGACTAACACAGCAATAACTAATTGTACCTGATGCAATATAAGTTGTACTATGTAATGGACCCATTTCATTGAGTTGGATTTCATGCATTAGCCCATTTTATTAAACATTTTTCACCTCTTCTTCTCTACTCTAAACACGTGTGATAACCGTGTCCATATTTCCAAGTTTTGCTTCTAACCGCATCCTTTTTACTAATCAAAAGCTTACAACCTCAAATCTCAAATCCCTCTTCAACAATGGCCGTAAGCTTCAATTTGGTCCTTTATCAATGTTACTCAGAGGGCTCCCCGTCTTTCTCATCATTTTTTCCAAAAAATTTATGGGTCTTTTATATTTTCAGACGATTGGAACCAATACTACCTTAAAGGTAGTCTTTGATTTGAAAATTTTTATATTGGTTGTTTGCATGTCATTTTTATGGCTTCTTAGTTCTACCGTTTCATGTTTCTTGAATTTGATATTTGTCAGGAGACTCGGGAATATGAAATAGCTATTTAAAGTTAGTTCATGTGAGTGTTTTGCTATTTACCGGTAAGCACTCCAATTTGAGCCTCTTTTTTCTAATTTGCTCATATTTTTCTTGAGTTTTTATGAAATAATTGTCTTCTTTTGGTGAACGAACACATCACATAGTATTACAAATAGAATCCTAAATTGGTTCTAGAGAATATTGATTTCCTATCTTCATGCTGTCATTGGATTCAATTGGCTATTTTAATTTTTAGGTGTCTATTTGGAGTTCAATTTCTCATAATTTTAAAGGTTTTCGTTTGCTTATTGACATGCAGTATCACACCATTAGATCTTGATTCATGTTATTTATCAGGGTAACATACTCTGTGTGGAATATGTTTTTCATGAACTTATAACCTTGAAAGTATTTGGAATAATTAAGGTAGGACTTTGTGAGAAAGTAGATTCTAGGGTGATGCCCGTGCGATGCACGCCCCAACAAATTGATTTTTAATATGTTACAATATGCCAAATTTATCATCAAACCAAGGACCAAAGGATATATTATTTGGCAAATTTTTCCATCATTAGAGCTTGTATTAGCTTCAAGTTCATAATGCATTAGTTCCACCAAAAAGATGCAAGAAAATTCATACATATGTCTGTTTGTTTGACACCATAAACGTACAACAAAATATATGTTTGTTTGTTTGACACCATAAATGTACAACAAAATTTAGAAAGAAAAAAAATATACTACATGTAACTTTAAAGCAATAACCAAGAGAATCACTCATGCCATCACTTAGTTATGGATGAAAAATGCATGTATCTCAAGTGTAAAATCAGATGTACTATAATGTGAGTGGTCTGAATTTCATGTCGAAGAAACATCGCTAGGACTTTCTGATGTCTTTAGTTGTGTAATTGCAAGGTTGTAGCTCTTACTTTTTGGTCAATAGTTTGCTCTTAGTCTATGTTGGCATGCCTTTGGTTCTGGCAGTTTGACAAAAAAATATTGGCAACTTGGCATGCTTTTGGTTAGTTGTAAGCATGTTCAGGAATATATTCGTTGGTCCTTCTTTGTAAAATTTTAGTTCTTTTTATGCAATCTTTTTCAGGATATTGAGGCCAATAACCGGAAAGTAAATGTATACACTGAAAATCATACTTTTCAAGAGACTAGATGGAACCGTTAACGAGTTGGTGATCTTATTAAGGTGTACAAGGATCAATATTTCCCCACTGATTTGCTTTTGCTTTCATCTAGCTACGAGGATGGAATATGTTATATCGAAATCTCCAATCTTGATGGATAGACTAACCTTAAGGTGAAGCTTGCATTAAATATCACATCCTCTTTGTAAGCCGATAGTTCTTCTCAAACTTTTAAAGTTGTTGTTAAGTGTGAAGATCCAAATGAAATTTGTATACTTTCATTGGAACTCTGTATTATGTTAATCAGCAGAACCCTCTTTCAGTGCAACAAATACTTCTGCGAGGTTCCAAGCTACGCAATACTTTATGGTGTGGTTATTTTTACTGGTCATACACAAAAGTCATGCAAAATTCTACAGATCCTCCTTCTAAGAAGAGTGGAATTGAGAAAAAGATGGATAAAATATATGTCCTTTTTGGTACCTTGATTACAGTAACTTTTATTGGATCCATCTTTTTTGGGATTGAAACTAAAAATGACATTTTTGGTGGGAAACTAAGGAGGTGGTATCTTCAACCAGACAAGACAAGTGTGTTTTATGATCCTAAAAGAGCTTCACTGGCTGCATTTTTTTCATTTCTTGACAGCCTTTATGTTGTATGGTTACTTGATTCCTATTTCGCTATGTGTGTTTATTGAAATTGTGAAGGTTTTACAGAGCATATTCATCAATCAAGATAGGGAGATGTACTATGAGGAAACAGATTAGCCAACTCATGCAAGAACATCTAATCTGAATGAGGAACTTGTGTTGGTTGACACAATACTCGCAATCAAAACAAACACCTTAACATGCAACTCCATGGAGTTTGTCAAATGTTCAATAGCAGGTGTTGTGTATGGACGTGTTGTGACAGAAATAGAGAGGGCCCTGGCAAAGCAATAAGGAGATGGATCACAGGAAGTAGGCGATACTTCCAATGACGTGTAGGAATCAAGTGACCCTACTGTTAACTCGAAGAAATCTATTAAAGGATTCAACTTCAAAGATGAGAATATAATGAATGGTTAATGGGTCCACGAGTCTCATCGAGACATATTACAAAAAAATTTAGAGTGCTGGCGATTTGTCATACTGTTTTTGTGATGTGAACAAAAAATAGGTGAGATCTCTTATGAAGTAGAGTCACCAGATGAAGCTGTCTTTGTCATTGCAGCAAGACAACTTGCATTTCAGTTCTTTGAAAGAACACAAAGCAGAATTACACTGCATGAATTGAATCATCAGAGTGGCAAGATGGTTGACACGTAAATCTTTGATTTAGTTTGTTTCCTGTATTGGAATCTTAAATATTCAGAAGTTCTGTTCAAAGATGCGAACGTGGTTTACTAATCCAGCAGCCAAGAATACATCCACATTTTCCTATTTTGCCCTTTTGGGGTGTGGTTTATCGATTCTGTTTTATTTCAGCTCTTTTAGTTGTGAAGAATCCCTGGCAGGACTTCTTTCTGTTGGTTGATATTTTCTCGAGGTAGTGAAAAGCAAGAGCCATTTGAGGAGCAATGTATTGCTTACTTCCTCGAAAGGATTAAAATAACCAAAAGAATTATGTTTGTGATACTTATTTAGTATCTCTTATTTTTAATATGAATTGTGTTTATGTTGCTTATTTAGTATCTCTAATTCCTTTTTTATATGGATAGAATATGGATTGCATGAGACTGCATGTGTTCTGGTGTCATTTTGCTTGCAGGTACAACTTTCAAATTTAATGCACTATTTTAATATATTAAGGCTCTTCTCCCATTGGGTTCGTAAGTACAGATTAGCTTCTACAGGGCATGCTTCTTTTTATTTGTTTTGAGAATTCTTTTCGGTGTACTATTTTCAGATAAACAGTTATGGAGGAGTACATGAAATTAAACACAATTGTCACTCTATGGGAAAGGTTTGGTATGTGCAAGTGAAGTCGCGGAAACAACTTTCTTTCCATCCATTGGATTGGTTATAAGAGTGGAAATACCGACAAAGATTTAATCTTTGGATCTTTTCAACTGAGGACCTTTTGAAAGAACCTTTTGTTCTATTCTATTCCTCAATTGTCCTCCAAACATCTTTTATAACATTCACTTCTTCAAATCTTCTCATAAAGAGACGAGTGCTAGAAATGGTCGGTACAACTATTGAAGTTGGTCATGTTTATTCCTTAGCAGACATTATCATAGCACAACCTTATGTACGAGGCAAACATTACTCAAGTAATTTAATCTTTGGATCTTTTCAATTGAGGACCTTTTGAAAGAACCTTTTGTTCTATTTTATTTCTCAATTGTCCTCCAAACATCTTTTCTAACATTCACTTCTTCAAATCTTCTCATAAAGAGAAGAGTGCTAGAAATGGTCGGTACAACTATTGAAGTTGGTCATGTTTATTCCTTAGCAGACATTGTCATAGCCAAAAACTAGCACAACCTTATGTACGAGGCAAACATTACTCAAGTTTGTTTATAGATATACTAACTTGATTGTACGTTAAATGTGTTTATGTAACTACAACTCTGTGATATTGAAAGTTATTTGATAAAATTTGTGATCTTGAGGATTGCCCGTACTTTGACTAGATTGGAGCTACGTTATTGGATAAGATTGTTGCAGCATTCAATTTTATGCTTATGCATATGCTATTTTTCTTTGCGTTAAACGTGTTTATGTAACTACAACTCTGTGATATTAAAAGCTATTTGATAAAATTTGTGATCTTGAGGATTGTCCGTACTTTGATTAGATTGGAGCTACATTATTGGATAAGATCGTTGCAACATTCAATTTTATGCTTATGCATATGCTATTTTTCTTTCTTTTAGTTTCTTTTGTACTCTCATTTTGCAGCACCAAGTGACTATGCAAAACAACCAAGGATCAATAATCACTTATGAACACAAAATGTTGGGCACGGGCCAATGCCCATCTAGTATATATATATATATATATATATATATAACCAAGGATCAATAATCACTTATGAACGCAAAATGTTGGGCATGGGCCAATGCCCATCTAGTATATATATAGGGCAAATTACAGAAATCACATACTTTTCCCATCAAATTTGAAACTTATTTGCATAGTTAGGATAAGAGATGACAAACATTAAACAGTACAAAGAGATTACTTGGTTAGTGCATACTTGTTAAACTATCATTCACAAAGAATTGATTCAGATATCAATTGAATTTTGATAGTTTGAAAGGCACCACATACATACTAAATAGTCATTGATAGACGAAGATTCCCTCAGGTGAGGTGCATTATAAGGTGTCACGATGATGTCATGGGGGAGGTACACAACTGTGATTAAAGATCTCGTCCAGAGGAGAAATGTCTTGCTCGTAATTTTTTATGCTTCGAAAGAAGCTGCTAAGGCGTAGGATGCGGCTACGAGGATATAAGAGTTATAACTAAATTTCCTCAAGATAACCTCGGAGATTTTCTCAAGAAGTCTATTTGTAAGATCGAAAGTGATGATAATAATGATAACTCCAATCATTTGCTCTCAATACGCTTTCAGGTCGCCTTCCTACGAGATTGCGGTGCAGTGAGCTTTCAAAAATGAAGAAGCCAAAAAGAGACCATGAACTTTTTGAGGTGATGCTAACGACGACTACAACACTATGCCTCTAAATCATGAGATCACCATTGCACCGTTAGGGAGCATGTGAAACCATCATCGAATATTGAATGCATGACATTTCGCAGGTCCCTTTTGCTTTTAATTTCCTTTTAAATTCAAAAAATATAAAAGGAAAAAATGAATACGAGAGAGTCGGCCTCGTTTATTTCAAGAAACCTATTTATTGATTTTTCATTTTTTCTTTTTTGGGTTGATTCTTGTTCGAACTTGATTCTTTTTTTATCGAGATGCATAGATCCATGATTCCTTTCAGATCAAGATGTATAGATCCTCAATTCTTTTCTGATCAAGATGTATAGATCCTTGATTTTTTTTCCTGATTGAGATGTAAAGATCAAAATGTTCCTTTTCAATCAAGATGTGTAGATTCTTAATTCTTTTTCGAAAAGAAATATAGATTTTACTCATAGATCAACAAAAAAGTGCAGCAATATTTCGTAGCACGATGAATCATCATTTTGTTTCTTTGAATATCCATAAAAATGCTTGAACTCTTTTTTGATTTGTTCTTCTATTGTTTTTTTGCAAATAAAATTCTCAAGAAAATCTCTATTGTTTCATAGGTTATCTCGAAAACAAATAATTACCTCATGTTGCCATGATATCTCCTCGTCATTGATCGTAAACCTTAGCAACTTCTTCTAGTGTATCAAAAGTTCTGAGCTAACCAGTTCTCCTCTGGGTGGAATCTCTAATCTCAGAGGTGTACCTCCTCATATAGCACCCCCTAAAATGCATCTTACCTGATGGAACCGTCGCCTTGTTGGTTTTCCTCCTACGTTATTTGAAAATATAGCTGATTTTTTATATGATGAGAAAAATGAGTAAGCTAAAAAAGAAGATGAAGAGTGGTTTATATAGGCGCCTCTCAAGGGGGATATTCAAGATGGAATCACCGCCTGTTGTTTTTCTTCTACATCATCTGAAAATTAGAAGGAACTTTTTGTATGAATAGAAGAATGAATAAGCAAAAAAAGAAAGAGGGAGAGTAGTTTATATAGACACCTTTAAGGAGGATCTGTGAATGTTACATAATATTTGAGTTGTTTAGCGAAACATCTACTAGATTCTTTTAAAATTAGAAAAATAACTTCGATAAGGAAAATAAGTTTCCTTAATACATTCCAAATTCAATGTTTGTTGGATTATATTTTCTAAGCTATTAGAAGAGTGAGTGAGGATCTAGAATCAACACGGTTGTTTTTAGAAATTTAAACTCATATTAAGGGAATTTTGGAATCTCAACATCATTACGTAAAAGACTTGTCGTTTAGCCTCAAACTGAACATACACCGCACCCTCTTGTTGTTTAGACTCAAACTGAACAACCAACGCAACATCTTGTTGTTTCGCCTCAAACTCAACAACCAGCATACCTTTTTCTCGTTTAGCCTCAAACTAAACAGTCAGTGCATCATCTTGTCGTTCAGCCTCAAATTGAACAACCAGCGCACCACCTTGCCTTTATTTTCCACATTTCCCCATAATGTTTTGGTTTCTTTTCCTCTCTTCATCAAGTATTCAAGTTCTACTGCCTACTCCAACAGTTGTTGCACCGTTCACATCCATCTTATGATAATATCCATTATTAAAAGAATTTAATGAGAAAGTTTGTATTTGTCAAAATACAAAGTGGTGTTGAAACAATTCTTATACAATTTCATATTAGCCATCACAAAGCTGAAAATCAATATGATAGAGCAACTTAAACCATAAAAGTTCTTATTGAAAGGGTTGAGTTGAGTGACCATCCAGAAAATAAAACCATAAAATTCTAGTGTTATATAATTTCTTAATAAAAACAAGAATAATAAGGGTACAATTGTAGATGGACAAAACTTTGTAGCATTCCACGAGAACAAAATATGTCATATGAGAGGAAAGGTGTTTAGAACAATCAAAACAAAAGTTTATTTAAGTTTCAGTTTAATCAAATTGAACTTTAACCAACTAAACAAGATATCTTACTTGCACAACCTTATCAACTGAAATTAAGGGTAACAAATATTATAGTAATTTATAGTATATGTAGTTTCTCAATATGCAAATTTTGTTTTTTAAAAATTGAAAAATTTATATCTAAACTCCTACAGAATATAAATTAGTTTGGTCCTCAAATTTAAAACAAAGCAAAAGAATTGAAACAAAGGGAGTATCTTTTTTCATGCTCACTAAGGAATGATATCACCATTTACACAACAAATAACTAAAAATCCAAGAGAGTAATGCAAGCTTGATGTGAGCAATATACCTTTGATGTTAAGCACACATCAGAATGGTTTGGATTATGGGTGTCAAATAGTTGTGTTGTGTAGAGTTTGTTCAAATCAAATGAATTGAGTTAATAATTAAAATGTTGCTTGGACATAGTGGTTGGTCGTCGTCGTAAGTTGGCATTATTTGTGCACAGTTGTAGCTGGAGTGTTATGTTTGGATTAAAGCGTCGATCCATGATTTATTTCTCCCCCTATTTGTTTCTGGAACTCTTTTTTATTCCTTCGCTTGTGAGTAGCAGTGATCTTTTATGCTTTTATTATTCTTGTTGATATATTGTTGGTCCCGAGGTTGTGGTCAAGGACAAGTTGGACTCCAGGTTAGTTCTTTTTGCCTTAGCAGTATGATTGTGTTGGTAGTGTATTTCTGATTGTGCTCTTGTTTGGATGTTGGTGGTGGCATACATTGCATTAGTTGCTCATTCTCACGTGTTTTGTTGTGCGATGCGGGTTCATGTATAGAAAAATTATTATTATTTCGAGAAATATTGTTTTCACACTGCTACTTTTTAAAACTTATTTTAATGGGAGTCTTACAACCTGGATCACTTTGATAAACTGATTTTTGAGATTTATGAGGTGTCTAGGACGTGCTCCTTTACTACTTGTAAGATTAGAGGTATCTGGGATGTACTTAGCTTTTTACTTAACTAGTTGGCGCGTCATCTCCCTTTCCAACTTTGGTTTGGCTACTTGTACCTTCGGAACAATGGTAGACTTGATTTGAAACCACGGTGGAGAAGATCCGATCTCGTGATGGTTATTGATATGTTGTAAATCTTGGCTTTAACCCAGGCAGTGTATACGAGCTTCCCGCATCCCATATGGGTCCCTCTGGTCGTGTGAATTGCTATACAGGAAGAGGGAATTGGATCGTTCCTACCTCGCTGCCGGCAGGGGTAGGTGTATATACTTAGTTAATGATAGATCAGTTGATTCTACTGCATAACCTCCGTTCATATGCATTTGCCTATCACCAGTATAATTGGTGGTTGTTTGCACCCTTAGGTTTTATGGGGGCTGGTTGGGATATGGTTCTTGTTTGTACCTTCAAGCCTTATAGGGTCCAGTTAGGTTATTGTTTGACTATATTTGTGTATTCTTATGATTGTGTTGATTGTTGTTAGGTTTGTTTGGTTAGTTCACTTCCAGAGCATAAATTTATCGTGAGTAGGTTGTTGGGATTGCGCCTCCAAGTACATTCTTTGACTCAGTTTCCTTACTCTATGAACCATATTTCTTCATTCTTATTGCATGTTCTATCATATTATATCCCATGCTTAGATACTTGTAATGTACTTTCCTTACTTGTTGTTTATATTTGCTTTGCCTTTGGATCTCACTTGGTCAATGCCTACTGAGTACCGCTTGTTGGTACTCATACTACACTTCTACACCTTGCAGATCATAGTACGAGGTCTAACTATTGATTTGGATCTCGTGTAGAGTAGCTTTTGGGATTCAAAGACTGGATGAGTCCTGACATTTGGAGTCGCTAGTTTCCATCTACTTTTGCTAGGACTAGTCTTTATGTTGCATTTAGAGACAGACTGTACTTATATTCTATTTTTAAAAGTCTTGTAATCTTATTTTGATTAGATGCTCAATTACTAACTGATGTCAGGTTTTGGGGATGGTTTCATATGTTTATTTCTTTTTTATCTCTATGATATAAGCAGCATGTTTCTTATTGTTATCTTCCACGTGATATCCGGTTGCTTATGTATCCAGTCTATGGGTTAGCCTTACCTATTGCGAGATGTAGTAGGTTTCACTATGATCTGAGAAATCGGGTCGTGACAAACAATTGGAATTTAGGGTAATGCATGCAGAATTTTAGGGGGAGTTTTGATATGGGACTGAATTTTAAACATCAAAGTTGTGGCGGGTCGGGTTGGGTGCTATATAATTTTTTAGATTCACGAAGACAATCTTTGAATCGTAGAAGGTCCTATGAGCTATTAAAAGGCTTCGTAAATCAACTATTGAGGTTTTATTTATGGGAAACATACATGATATCTACAAAGGCAATCTACGTGATGTGATATTGTTTACGTCTAGTAAAGAGCATTCATAGATCTAAACATGCAGGTAGTCGATTCTCCTTATTTCTACGGGTACCACCTATGGTCCATAGAAGGGACTACGACTCGTAAGTGTGGCTCACAGAAAAAGTCATGCAGGATCTATTTTTTTTAAGTTCTACGAGTGGAATCTACGAGTTGTAAAGTGAATAAAGATCCGTAAACCCTGCTCGCAGATACTAATCTACCTTAAAATTTCCCAGCTCATACTGCTAACATATTCCAAAATCAATCCCTACATCTTAATAAAAAACAATTTACCCAAAACAAAATTTAAAGACTAAAAAGAAATCTTGGGTTGCCTCCCAAGCACTACTTATTTTAACATTACGGCACGATATAAGTTCTTTGGATACCCAGAATACACCAAAGTACCTCATGGGTTGCCTTACCTTGAAAAGCTAGCTAAACCCCAAAAATATCAAGTATCCACCGACATCCAAAAACCATAAACATCCAAAACCTAAGTCATTGACATCCGACATGGCAAAAACCACCACCGGTGGGGTCATCCCACGGGAGGATTTCCCACCCCTCCCCACGCAAGACAAACCAGTAACACTACCTCTCAAAGGAGAACTTATCCCTAACCAATATGCCAATATTCTTAAACCAAAGATCAATAATCCCCATCCTCATGTTTCCCCTAAACCGGTGACTTTTATACATGGCAAACCCAACATAACTTGGAAATCTTCGAAAGTCAAATCGCTTATAACTCAGAAGAATCTCCAATATGCCATCATTGGCAAATTCTCATATGGTAAACCAGAGGTACAAGAATTGAGGAGAACCTTCCCAGGACAATGTGGAATTAAGAGTGAGTGCACAATAGGAGTTCTGGACACGAGACACATTTTGATCAGGCTTACTATGATGGAGGATTATGTACACTTGTTGTCAACGGCGGCTTTTTACGTTAAGGTGAAGGAGAATTACTGGCAGATGAGAACTCTTAAATGGGATCCATGGTTTGAACCGGACATGGAAACTACTATAGGGGTAGCCTGGATTTCTTTCCCAGATCTACCACCTAATTTTTTCACTAAGGAGGCAATCTTTTCGATAGCTAGTGTGGTGGGGAAACCACTAACAGTGGACATGGCAACGAAGAACCAAACCAAACCTAGTTGTGCAAGAGTTAAAATAGAGGTTGACCTGACTGCGAAGCTTCCTTAGAGGGTGAGAATAAATGAAGAGAATGATGTCACTGGGCATATAAAATCAAAGTGGATTAAGGTTCAATACGACTATATGCCAAAATACTGTAAGGAATGTCGATTGCAGGGATACGATGAACATAATTGTTGGACGATTCATCCAAAATTGTATGACAAGAGGAGGGGAGAACAACAAAATACGGAGAAGGAGAAGGATACGGTCCAACTGGGTACAATGGCAGAGCAAAAACGAATATTGGCAAGCGGAAAAGTGGTGGGAAATAAACAAAATAGACAAGAATGGATAGTTAGCAGAAGAAATAGATACAAAATAGAAAAGGCCAGACAAATAGAAGAGGAAATTGATTATAAGGATGAAAATGCTTTAGAGACCCTCAAGGAGGATGTTGATGAAGGGGATGTAGAGGAAAACCAGGAACCAACTATGAAAGAGAATACTAAGGACTGGGTTCACAGAAGTTTCCATGGCAAGAAGGAAAAAATTAATAAATAAGATAAGGAAACAAGACAGTTTGTAGAGGGAGAGAAAACCAACCAGCATAAAAAAGAAAGCATGGAAAGTGAACCAATTAATCAAGAAGAACCAGCGACTCAAGAGGAGGGTGTCGTTATTGAGGAGGAAAATGCAAAGCAAAACAAAGGAACAATGGTGGTATATGAAATGGGTGAGGAGGAAACATTACCATTAGATTTACAGAATGACGTTGATTATAGAGACATTGAAGAACAAAAGGAAGTCAGCGCGAATGGAGGTGATATGGCGCCAAACATTACTAAGGTGGTGATGGAAGGGGATCTATCTCCTAAGCAGATCAACAAATTAAGGGAGGCACATACCAAGCAGAAAAAGCAAGGAGAAAAAGATATTGTTGGGGCACAAGCTTCATCTAGGCAGTCAAAGAGAACGATAACCAAAAACTTTAAGTATAAATGAGAGCTCTAATCTGGAATATTAGGTCTGTAAATACACAAAAGGCGTTTACTAGATTAATCCAAATGCATAAAAAATAACAATTTTATTTTGTCGGATTGGTGGAACCATTTGAAGATCGGCAAGGGCTTGAAGAATGTAGGAGAAGATTGGGAATGCAACATGCAGCTGCGAACTCAAACGGGAAGATCTGGGTATTCATAGATGGGGACATGAAGTATGAGATTAAAAGGGATCAAGACCAAATGTTAACCCTGAAACTGCAGCACCAGGGATTGGGAATAGAGGTGATGATATCAATAGTATATGCCAAGTGTACTCAGGGACAGAGACTAACATTATGGGAATCTACTTCTGAGTTAGCAAGTATAGTGAATATTCCATGGTTAATTGGGGAAACTTCAATGTAATTAGCAATGAGAATGAGAAGCTGGGGGGCAGAGCAGTAACGGAGGAAGAAGTAAGAGATTTCAACCACATCATAAATGTGAGCAACATAGAGGATAGGGGGTTTCGAGGTAGCAAGTACACTTGGTGGAATGGGAGAATTGACGAGGAGTGTATATTTAAAAGGTTGGATAGGGTCTTAACTAATGAGAAGATGCACGACATTTTCCCTATTTTAGAGGTTGAACATTTAGTGAGAAGTGGTTCTGACCACGCACCGTTATCAATAACATGTGAAATGAGCAGGGAGGAGGTGAGAAAACCATTCATATTTTTAAATTTCTGGTTAGAGGAGGATTCGTTCATAAAGCTAATTCGGAATCAGTGGAAGGCAGATTTTGAAGGCGACCCCTTTATTATGTTCCATCATAAAATTAAAAGGGTCAAGAAAGCTTTAACTCAATGGAGCAAAGATACATTCGGTAATATTTTTCAAGAAATAGCTATGCTCTAGGAAGTTATACGGGTACATGAAGTGCAATTTGAAGTTACCCCGACACCAGGGAATAGAGAAAGTCTGCACAGAGCTCAAGCTGACTTAAAAAAACAACTAAATAGGGAGGAGAATTTCTGGAAACAAAAAGCAGGGATGGAGTGGTTTAAAGATGGAGAAAGAAACAGAAAGTTCTTTCATACCATAGTCAAAGGCAGAAGAAACAGACTACGGTTTAATAGGATTCAAAATGAAGAAGGTGAATAGTTGGAGCAACAAGCGGATATTGCAGAAGCGACGGTGGAATTCTATATCAAACAGTTCACTAGGCAAGAAGAATCGTGTCAAGACTTTGGTATGTTAGAGGAGCTGCCAATGGTAATTACAAGTACTATGAATGAGCAATTGGAAGTCATGCCATCAATAGTAGAAGTAAGGAAGACAGTTATGGGGTTGAATAAAAATAGTGTTGGAGGAGCAGATGGGATGACAGGGGATTTCTACCAGAGCACCTGGGAAATAATTGGAGAGGATATATACAAAATGGTCAAGGCCTTTGTATGTGGCGCAGAACTGCCTCGATATATCACATACAAACCTGGTGCTCATCCCTAAAAAAGTAGCAGTTAATAATTTCTTGGATCTGAGACCTATTTCACTGAGCAACTTTGTGAACAAGATATTTTCGAGAATAGTCCATGAAAGAATCAAAGGTGTTTTACCAATGATTATTTCTCCAGAGCAAGCGGAATTCCTTTAGGGAAGAAGTATTGCTGAGAATATATTACTAGGGTAGGAAATTGTTTCAGAGATAGGAAAAAGAGGGAAAACACCTAATCTAGTTATTAAACTTGATATGATGAAGGCGTATGACAGAGTGGAGTGGTTGTATCTAACCAAAGTACTAAGAAGGCTAGGTTTTGGGGATAGAATCATTGATATGGTGTATAGACTGATTAGCTATAATTGGCACTCAATTTTAGTGAATGGACAACCCAAAGGTTTCTTTCAATCATCCAGAGGACTTAAGCAAGGAGACCCATTATTGCCTACTCTATTCATATTGGTTGCAGAAGTGATGTTGAGATCCCTTAATTCTCTCATGCGGAAGAAGGAATTTAAGAGGTTTGGTATGCCTAGAGGGAGCCAAATGTTAAATCATATGGCTTTCGTAGATGACATGATAATATTATGCAAAGCAGAGGTGGGAACGATGAACATGATAGGCGAGACTCTAAGGAAGTATGAGGCGATTTTAGGACAGAAAGTGAATAAGGATAAAAGTGCAATATACATGCACCATGGAGTTTCAGGGGGTGACGCAGTGGTGGCAAAAGTGGCTACAGGAATTCTGAGAAAGGATTTCCCTTTTACAGATTTAGGATGTCATATATTTTACAAGAGGCAGCAAAAAGCGTATTACCAGCAATTGATTCAAAGGACAGCGGCAAAGATACAAGGATGGAAGGTAAAATTGTTATCATACGGGGGAAGGGCAATACTAATAAAACATGTATTGCAAAATACTCTGATCTATTGTTTATCAGTGATGAACCCCCCTACTAATGTAATGACACAACTTCAAAGAATGATGGCTCAGTTCTTCTGGAGCAGCTGCATTGGAGGAAGAGGTCGACATTAGAGTAGCTGGAATAACTTATGCCTACCGGAGGATAGAGGATGATTGGGGTTTCGAATGATCCAGGACATCTCTGCAGCACTTTTCTGCAAGTTGTGGTGGAATTTTCGAACAAAGAAGACACCTTGGAGTGACTATATGATGAATAAATATTGCAGGAAGAAGCACCCTAATATAGTAATATGGAAGATGGGAGGGAGAGGATCACAAGTCTGGAAAAAATGATGCAAGCTAGAGAGCAAGTTGATCATCAAATCTTGTGGCAGCCTAGGCGAGGTACCTCATCTGTATGGCATGACTACTGGACAGGTTTGGGAGATCTTTACACCATCACAGGGGAAGAATTCGAATGGGATGACAGATATGAACGATTAGAGGATCTTACCAAGGAAGGAGAATGGGACGAGGAAATAGTAAGGGAAATACTACCAGCAGAATTGGCTGAGCATATCTTGAGGAACATTAAACCTCCACGAGGGAGGACTGAGGAAGATAGGGAAAGATGGAAGCTGCATACAAGGGGAAGCTTCTCAGTCAAGTCAGCATGAAATTATATTAGGCATAAAGGGGAACCAAATCGAATATACAAATGGATCTGGACAAAAAGAGTACCATTCAAAATGTCATTTCTAATGTGGAGACTATGGAAATTTAAGGTCCCGGTGGATGATAGAGTGAGGAGATAGGGCATTGAAGGTCCGTCGAGATGTTGGTGTTGTATTACACCGGATCAAGAGACATTAACACATGTGTTCCTAAGATCTGATTATGCTAACATGACTTGGTCCTATTTTTCTTCTTTTGCAGGTATCAACATAGCAAGACTATCTCTAAGAGAAGTCATTATGCAATGGTGGAGAGCAAAGTGCAGATCGGATAGTAAACCATATTATAGAGCTCTTCCAAGCTTTATAATATGGGAACTATGGAAAAGAAGAAATAGGATAAAACATGAAGGGAAAGGAATATCAATACCAAGAATTATTCACAATGTTTCTAGGAACATGTACATGTTGATAAAGTTAAGAAGGCCACGCATGCAATATTCAGGGCAAATATATTTCAAGAGCTGGAAGAGTACAGCACACGCGTGAATATTGAGCTGGTCAGATGGGAATGTCCTCCTAAAGGGTGGGTTAAATACAATACCGATGGGGATTCTAGAGGAAACCCAGGGCTTAGCTCATATGTTTTTTGTCTAAGGGATGATAAAGGGGATATTATACATGCAGAGGGATCAAATATTGATAATGTGACAAGTACAGAGGTAGAAGCGAAGGCAATCCTAGAAGCAAGCAAACATTGTATGCATATGAATCACAACCAAGTCATCATACAAACAGACTTTATGCTACTAAACAAAGTCCTAATAGGGGAGTGGGCAGTACCTTGGAATATATATGATACAGTGGAAGAAATAAGGTCGTGTCTACTAGGAAAACAACACAAATTTCAGCACATAATGAGGGAAGGAAATCAGTTAGCGGATCATCTTGCAAGCAGGTCTATAGAGAAGGGCAGATACATATTCACAGATTTTAAAAGCATGGATACATATGAAAGAAGGATCCTGAACAATGACAAATTAAATATCCCATATATGCGAGTTTCACCTTGTAGGGGATAACGGGAAAAATGAGACTACTACAGAGTACTGTCTACATATAAACCACCATTTACAAAATGCCAAAATGCAACATGAATGTGAAATGCATCCTAGACTAGACTATATTAGCCATCTAAAATGGACTCGACAACAAGGAGTTGGGATCAGGTGGAAGCGAATACACCTGGAAGGAGCATAAATCAATGACATGTGGAGGAGGAATCACTCCATTCTAGCATCACCAGAAAAAATGACGAGATCAAAAATCCAGGGTGGAAAAGCATAACAGAAGAGTATGGAGGACGAACCGATTAACTTCACTCATTCCTTTGACCAAGATCCAGTAGGCAAGAGGAAAGCTCCACTAGAGAGCACATCTACATAAGAAGAGAAATCACAAGGAGGAAACACAGAACAAAGGACAAAGGAGGAGGATGTATACTTACTTTTGTGAGATGAACAGCAAACAATATTTGAGAATCAATTCAAAGGCATTGATGACCAAAATCAAGAGGAGGCGAAGGAGACGAATATGCCACGGAGGAAGCATCTTCAGAAGGGTGGGGTTGGTGAGACTAGGGAAAGAGTTTTTCAGGAAACCCTACACTTAAGGAAAGTATAATAGTGCAGGAGATTAGGACTATGTCCGTAGTGGGATATTTCTCGTTATGTTTTGTTATCCATGTACTGTTTTTTTGGACTGGGCAATAGGCCCAAATGATTGTTGTATGTGTTGATTTGTTTCAATAAAAGCCTATTGATTTAAAAAAAAATGGGTTGCCTTCAATGCAACGACTGATTTTAATGTTGCAGCACAACACAGGCTTCTTAGTTACTCAAATTTCACCAAGGGCCCAAGTTTCCACCACTTTTATCTCATCTGTAGTTCTCAGGTATGCTTTCACTTGCTGGCCATTTACCTTGAGCCTCTTTCCATCATGATTTTCAAGCTCAATCGAGCTATAGTCTAACAGTTGAACCACATCAAACGGTCCCAACCACTTTGATCTCATCTTGTCGGGAAGTAAGTGAAGTCTAGAGTTGAACAGAAGAACCATATCACTTGGTGCAAAGTCCCTATTGTATTTACGAGTTTTGATCATTTAACAAACTATACAAAAACAATATTTGGTAAAGGGACCTCGTCCTTTGAATTTTCATCATTAGAAGATAAGTCAATAGAGTGCAGTTGTAAAGTTGCATGACCTATTGTGGTAGGTGGCCACAACAGTAGAGGTGAAGCAAGGACAACAGTCCTCGATCAATGGCATGCTACTAGGTTATTTTGTCTCTCTTATACATTAGACGCATTGATAATAAACAACTTAGTTTTTGCAATCAAGTTCATTCGAAAAGGCAAAAGTCATTTTTAAAGAAGAACATTGTTCATATTCATAAATGGACATGATCAAGTGCTGCAAAGTCTTTTATTTTGTTTTGGGTCTTGTGTATTGTGCTTTTGTATTATAAAATATATTCCTATGTTATAATGGATCATAGATCCTTTCAATTATTATGAGTTGAGTTTAAGTTAGTTGAGTGTGTGTTAGAAGTCTATGCTAGCTAGAGGTAGTAGATATAGTGGGAAATAGGGTTATTATTTTGTATCTTGTAATAGATGTGTTACAAGGTATATAGGATTAAGAGTTTAATATGTGTGAGTATCGAGTCTATATTCACGAATTGCTTGAAGTTATTTGAGTTTTGAGAAATCATATGTGACATCTCGTGGTTCTTTCTTCCTTGAGCAAGGAGATTTCCAGGTGAACATCCTTATTCATTAATTTAAGCATTTATTGTTCTTTATATTACTAATACATATATGGGACCTGGTCTCCTAGTTGGTGGACTCGTATAAGCCATCAATTGGTGTCGGAGCCTAACTCTCTATACAGTTAAAACCCAGAGAGGATCTTGCTCAAATGTTTGCTCTACCGAACTTGAAAGGACAGTCAACCACCAAACATCCTCGATTCAATGGCCAATACTATGGTTGGTGGAAGACTAGTATGCATGACTTTATCATGGCGAAAGATAGCGAACTGTGGGACATCATTTTGGATGGACCTCATGTTCCGATGAATGAAGTTAAGGAAGGAGAAATAACTAGGCTTACTCCTAAGACTCGAAGGTAGTACAAGGAATTTGATCGATAGAAGATTGAGAAGAACTATAGAGCAGATAAGTTACTTGTATGTGGAATAGGACTTGATGAATACAACAGAATCTCTACCTGTGAGTCTGCTAAAGAGATCCGAAAGTGTTTGAAAATAGCTCACGAAGGAACTAGTTAAGTGAAGTAGTCCAAAGTGGATATGCTCACAACTCAGTATGAGAACTTCAATATGATGGAGGGTGAAACCACTCAAAAAATGCACACCAGGTTCACCTCTATCACAAATGAGTTGTATTGTCTTGGTGAAACGATCCATCCAAGCAAACAAGTATGAAAGAATCTCATAATTCTTCCCAAGTCTTAGGAAAGAAAAGTTTATGTCATCACTGAAGCTAGAGATCTTAAAATGCTTACTATGGATGAGTTAGTTGGGAACTTAAAGACTCGTGAATTAACAACAAACAACAAGATCAATCCAAAAAGGACCTGATGAAGGATAAAACCTTGGATCTCAAAGCTTCTCAAAGAGAGTTTAGTGAAGAAGATGAAGACATATATTACTTGACTCGAAGGTTTCACAAGGTCGTGAGAAGAAATGGTGGGTTGCTGAGAAAAGGAAGTACAAGTAATCCCGCAAATAAAAATGGCCTACGTCACAAGTGTGGGAAATCATGACATTTTATCATAGACTTTCCAATGCACAAAATGGAGTATAAGGATTATGTTAAAATTGGAGGTGTCAAAGAGAAACGAAGGGACCGGGTCACAAAAAAATCTAAAATAAGAGATGCAATTGACTATGTTGTTAGAAAGTCTCTTGTTGCTTAGGGAGACGCATCAAGTGAATCCAATCTAGACCTTTTTCAAATAGTCTTTTGAATAACAATCTAGACCTTTTTCAAAATTAAAAATTGTCTTAACTGCTTAGATTTCTGAATTTGGAAAAAAGCTTGCCTTAGGCATTGCTGAATACATAGATCTCAAGGAGAAATTGAAGAAAATCCCTGAATATAGATCTAAAGGAAAGGGTGAAGCTAGGAGGCTACAATTAGAACTTGAAGATCGCCTGAAAAAATCTGAATTGAACTTGGCTCTATCCCTATAAAGAAATGTTCAACTAGAGAGGGATCTAATTCGCGTTAAGAAAGAGCTAAACAAATCTCTTAAATGGGCCACTTCTTCTAAAATGCTAGAAAACTTGACCTGTCAAGAGTATAACAATGAAAGGGGTCTAGGATGTTGAAAATTGAATCCTTATACAATTCTCATAGTAAATATGTCTATATATATAATAAGTTAATAACATGCTATGCATTCATTGTGGGAGAAATGGACATCTTAAGAAAGATTGTGAAGCATGAAAAAGGACTAAGAAGAATTTTTCAAATTATGTTGAACAAAAGGGGAGTATTAGAAGGGCACCTGGTACTGGTTCCAAAGTGAAGAAAGTCAAATTGCCAGGACTTAGAAAACACTGATAACTCAGACTTAAATGGGTTCTCCACACTAATAAGTAATTACTCTATGCAGGTGAGAGAAGGAGAAAGTATTCATTTCTGGTTCATGGATAGTGGATGCTCTAAGAATATGATCGAAAAGACTAAAAACTTCCTCTCACTCAAGTCACTTCAAAGTAAATGGAAAGAAGGGGTACATTTTTGGTGTCAGAAAGACTATGAGATCTCTTGAACATTAGATTGAAGATGTGTACTATGTGAGTGGATTAAAGTATAGTCTACTTAGTGTGTCCCAAATCTATGACAAAGGAAATATGTCAAATTTCTTTCAGATCGAGGCATTGTCAAACCTGGTGTCTTAGAATGTGAGAAGTGTCATAGAATGTGATTCTCACGGCAAGAATGTAAGAATATATATGCAGCTGACCTGGACACTGCTCTTGGAGATGATCTTACTTGTCTTGTAGAATTTGGGACAAGTTTTAAAATGTTAAAAATAGTCCTAGTGTTCATATTTTGAACCAAAAAGAAGTTTGAAGCTATTTTTGAGTTTTAAAGATTTGAGTTTCAAAATCACCCAAAAATAAATATATTCTATAAGCAAACAAGATATTTGAAGAAAAAAAATTCCAAATTTTATGTCCAAATGGGAGCATAATACTCCCTCCAGTTTTTGAGAACTGAACTATACAGTTTAGTTCCACATTCAACAAGGTAAAACAAGTAAATGCAGTCGTTGCTATATTACATAAATTACAAGGAAAGGATTATAATTGTAATGGTAGAACTCAAGAGTAGAAAATACCAGGAGTAACTCTCTGAACAAAATTTCCTGGAATTTTCTGACCTATAATTACTCAAAACTGTATCTACTAGTAGCTTGAAAAGAGCCAATAATCCAAAAAATGAACATACAAGAAAAATAACAATTCCTTTGTTCTCCATGTGTACCTGATTCCTTTGAACCTTTTCAACCTCCTTCCTGCATAATGAATGCAAATTTTAGAACACAATGCAGAAAAATAAGATCCCAACAACTATCAAGCAAAAGTACAAATATTTTTTCTTTATTAGGAATCGTTACTATGGAAAATTGGGCAACTGTTCAATATATTCACTTCTAGCCATCTAAATTTTAGTGTTATACAAGAAATGCAGGGAACCAATACAGTTTCATTCAATTAAAAAAAAGCGGAGTAACACAAGCAAATTCACATTAGTAATGCTTTGTCGAGATAGTAATGTTGTATATGGATTAGTTCATTTCAATTCCTCCAGTTCATGCACACAAAGTAAGACTTCTGAGTTCAAATTCATCTAGTTCAATTGAATGTTAGTTCTGTAGTACAACATTTGAGCAGTTCTTCGGTGAGATAAATATTGTGGCATGAAAAAGTTCCTTTCAAAAATACAGTTATAGTGGACATAAAATAGTTTCTGCATTAATGTTCATTTGTGCCAACTGGTTCCTAAACAAAAATGAAATCCCACAATCTATTGCTTCCCAATTTAAGAGGCATAATTCCTGCATCATGTCAATAAATTTTACCTACTATCCTACTCGAACAAACTAATACAATTCCAGAAAGATAACACACGGCGTCGTCCTATCTTAAAATTGAGAAATAATAGAGTCAGGTCAAATTTTGTTGCGCAGAATCCCCAGGGAAAACAAAAAGGATAAATTTTGTTGCATTTGAACCAGATATTTCATTCATATTTTGAACGGAACACCAGATTCTTCATGCCTAAGTGAGACTTGTTGATTCTATTATTAGGAGAAAAATATACCTGAGAATAGCATTTCCCCTGATAATTTCTTCCAGCTGTGTGGAAACAAGGGATTTCCATGATACTAGGTCGACAACTTCTTTACCCTGGAAAAAAGCATTGTGATAGAATATTTTAGTCAATATAAACTTTACAATATTCTTATGCCACATACAAGATCTGAAAGAATAAAAAAGGGGAGCAAAGATAAAGAGGAAGAAATCCACATACTAAGGCATCCTTGCTGTGAGATAAACCCCTTATGTCGGACCTAATATTTTGAAGAAGAACATCTTTTTCTCCCATTTCAGAATCGAAGTCTTTGAAAATCTTTCCATATCTAGAATTTAACTCTTCCAGGTATCGTTCCAAAACTGACAAATTGATATCCAGAGATCGCACTTTTTTCATCAGTATCTTCAGACTGTCCCCCGGCATCCTATTTACCTGTTGACGACGAATTTCTTCCACTGGGTCAGGCACATCAGTTGTCATTACTCCCTGAAGATCCTTTTCCATTTCATCATTGGCATTTTGAAAAGTTTCACCATGATTAGAAACATGTTGAGTGGGCACAGATTTATCCTCATTACTAGTTTGTTCAGGTACAAACAACTTATCTTGATCAGAGATAAGATCGTCAAGCATAATTTCAACAGCATCGACTCCGTACACCTCCAAAATGCTCAGGGTACAATAGAACTCTGAACCATAATGGCCCAGAAGATTCAGTTTAAGATATCTTACCCATTTTGGCTCTGGAAGAAGAAACCTCTGAGCATGCCTTACATTTACAGCGGTAAAATTTCCAAGTTTGATCCATGTGTCTGTAGGATAAATGGGACTACCAAGGAGCTCAAAATCTTTTAGGTTAGATGAGTGATGTTCAAAATTTGCGACCTCCACTGTATCCACAAGGGTTTCTTCTGACAGTTCGATGACAACAAACTTCTCTTCAGCTGAACAAGGATTACGAAGGTACTTGTCCTTATCTCTGCCCAAGATGTTGGAAGCACCTTTTGCTTCCTTGTTGTAAGCCAGGACTTTGGCTCCTTTTGAAGCAGAAGCATAATTATATTCTGATCCTCCAGGCTCTAACCTATGTATAATTCCTTCAGCATGGCCAATTTTGTTATGATTTTTGGCGTTAAATGCTTTGTTTTTGAATTCATCAAGACCTGGAGGCACAGCACGAGCAAATCTGTCAGATTTTGAAGCATCCTTTTCTGAAAGTGGATTTCCTTCACTAGCTTGTTCTTGAATTGCAGAACCAGCGTTGCTGTTTTGCAAAACATCTGCTGATTCTCTATTTGTAACTTGACTTTTCCCTGCCTGTGTACATGAAATCTTGGCTGAATCTTCGAATTGGATTTCCTGTGATGAACTGTCGGTTCTGGGCAAAGCAGAACAAGTGTCTCTACTATATTGAGGTTTATTTTCTGTATATAATCTTACAGCAACAGGAAAATCTCCAGAGCCCTCTACATTAAACAAACATGACATGTTAAATGCAAGGATAAAAGCTATTACTTCTGAATAACTGTAATGATGTGATGGAAGACCAATTTCAACGTTTAAACTAACTAAACAAAAATGCTCAAGAAAAAGGAATTAGATCAAGGGCATATTGTACAATTTGTGTGAAGCTTAATCACCTCTAGCTTACCAAGTTTATGACACTAGATAGGAAGTTATGGAGGCCAAGGATGAGGGTAGAAGGCTAGTAGGTAAACGTGTGTCGTTTAGTTCCCTTATTTGTACTTATTATTATTACTTTCCTATTATCTTATTCTTCGATTTTAGTATTACCTGTTGCTCTTTTTGTTTCGGCCATCGCATTATTTAGCTTATTCTCTACTTTAATCCCGTTGGATACCTAATTTGATATGCTTTTATTTGAGCCGAGTATTTATCGGAATCAGTCTCTCTACCTTCACAAGGTAGAACTGCGTACACTCCACCCTCCCAATATCCCACTTGTGGGATTACACTGGGTATGTGGTTGTTTTGTGCAACTTAATCACCCTTTTCACCTAAGTTGAACGTGAGGACTTCATATCATACATAGAACATAAAAATTCAGATTGATGGAACTAACCTTCATTGACATCACCATGACCAATCCACAAGTTCAACAGGAAAACAAGTGTCCATAGAACAGCAACGGCAGATAGAGAAAATTTATAAGCCCGTTCCCTCCCGTAAATTGCCTTCTCCAAAGCTCTTCTTTGCAGAAGAGCCCTACGTGATCTTTGCATTGCACATCAAAATCTGATCTGCTGTGACTCAAAGAGTAACAATCCTAAGAAGATCTGGTCAAATAGCCTACACCAGGTAAAAAAAAAAGACTTTTACACTTCAATCATCCCTTAAACCAATTCAGCTATAACATATAATTATAATGGTTCTCAAGGATAAGGTGCCAAAATATTTGACTCAATTCTCAAAACCTGGACAAAGAATAACATTGCAAATCATGAATTGGTAATAACCCTAGCATATAGAGTGCATCACAAGTGAAAAATAAAACAAACACATACTCAAACAGTAAATCCAATAAAGCATTTGATTGGCCTTTACTCCTCATCATCTACCTTCAGCTATACAACTAACAGCAAAGAATAGGAAATTTACACCAATTGCGTAAGTATACATACAATAATAACAAGAACAGAGAATTACCACTCACATCATATTCCATAAAACACCAAAAACGTACTAAAACGATGCGATATTTGAAGAAGAAAATCAATCGTGATTAGATCATCAAAGAAAATTAAAGTAATCACCATAAAGGTCCGTGCAAAGAAAGCAAGATCACCTGATGTTCAAAATCCCCAAAATCGCTAAATTCCAATTATATAAAAAAGAAAAAAAAAGGCAAGCGATCTCTTTCTTCTGTTTTTGTCTTTGCCGTTTCAACTCGTTGTTTTTATATTGAACCTCAACACAATTCCAATCTAACGGCTTTTTCTTACACATCTACTATTCCTTTTTTTGAATAAGTCTCATTGATTCTTCAAAGACTTAGAATTTGTACAAAAGAAAAGATGGCTTTCTCTTATACTATATATCAACAACTATAACCCACTTCACCATCAACAAAAAATAATAATTTTCTGGATTTCTTATAACAAAACCCCAAAATTATTCTAGTGAAAGTCAAAAATAAAAAGGGAGTTTTTTAGGGTCACATGTAATGTGAAAGGGTGGAGATGACAGACCAATAATTGAAAGTTATAACGGAGGATGACGTGTAAATGCCAGCTGGACCAGTTGTAAAAGGCTAGATCTGATGAGCTGGAATTAGCCAGGAAAAGCGTAATCGGCACAGAAATCGAGGTTGGTTTCCATTCAGAGTACAATACGTGGACGGTGTTTGTGTTGTCGCCTGTCTCCCACTGCTCACTTTGCGTAAATTAACAGATTCATGGGTTAAAACCAAAAAAAGGAAAGAGTTTCGAAACTTGTAAATTAAAATACGGAAAAGGCATACATTCTTTTTCCGAATTATTATTTCCATCTATTTTTAATTGTTATAGTTTCTCTTTTTAGAGTCAAGCAATAATAAATTTGACTAATATTTTACGATATATTTTTCATCAAATTGATATGCAAAATATTGAAATTTATAGTATTTTTCGTATAATTTTTTAATATCTGAATTTTTTGTTTAAAATATCAAATTAATGTAATCTAATTTAATTTTGAAAATTAGTCAAATTAACTTTCAAAAAATGCAACATGACAATTAAAAGTGGATAGAAGGAGTAGTTCCGCAAAGTTGAATACACATTTAGGGATCGTTTGGTAGAGTGTATAAAGATATTGTTCAGTACATTGTATTAGTAATGTTTCCATTAGTTATGCTTACATTCGTTTGGTAGAGTGTATTAGGAAAAATAATGCATGTATTACTCTTGTGTATTACTAGTACCTTGTTTGGTACTCTTTTTCAACTTATGTATAACTAATGTTTGCATTAGTTATACACTCTATTGTGTATTAAGGTGTGCATTGCTAATACCATGGATTTCTAGGTATTAGCAATGCAATAGTTTTAATGCATGCATTAAAATGATAAAAGACTCAATTGTCCCTCAAAACTTTTTTTTACATCTTTTCCACCATAAAAGTGGAGGATATCTTTGTAAATAATTTTTTTAATGCAATACATATTATTTTTAATGCATCAAACCAAACAATGCATTAAAATAATCTATGTATAATTAATGCAAGCATAACTAATACATGCATTACTAATGCAAGCATTATTAATACACTTTATTTAGCATTATTCTTATACATTCTATCAAACGACAGAATTCCGTATGCATTATTTGGTTTGATGTATTAAAAATAGTATGTATTGTACAAAAATAATTACTTACAAAACAATCATTCATAATTATGGTGGAAAAGATGCAAAAGTATTTTTGAGGGATAATTTGGTCTTTAACCAAGCTAATGCATGTATTAAATCCTTTGCATTACTAATACCTAGAAATCCATGATATTAGTAATACACTTTTCAATACACAATAGAATGTATAACTAATGCAAGCATTTGTTATACATAGCATGAAAAAGTGTATCAAATAAGGTACAACGAATATAGAAAGCTAATGCATGCATTATTTTTGTCAATGCACTCTACCAAACGACCCTTTAAATTATTATGGCAATCTATTATATATTTGTACTATTTAAAAGTAAATTAAAAATAAAAAACAAGTGTGTCAAATAAAAATTAAAGTAAAAATAATTAAAATCCTCCCTCCTCCCTCGATGTAATAAGAAGTGGAGTGGGTGAAATTTAGTAACAACGAAGGTATAATTATTAAAGGATTTTAATAATTAATTAGAAAAAAATTATAATTTCTTATGTAGCGCAAGTGTAAAACACCACATACTATTAGAGCGGTGTTATATATCTTAACGTGGTATTAAATTCACTTTTAAATAGTAACGATGTAATAAATCATCATGATACTTCGAACATGTATTTGACTTTTCGAGGACAAATTCAAAAGAATATTTATTCATTTTCCCATTAAAAAAAAGATATAAATTTTCTATGGCTATATATCAATTTATATTAAAGATAAAAAATTTAAAAAAAAAGTTGAATTGTTACTAAAACTACAAAAATCTTTTATTAAATTGTCTAAAAAGAAAATAAGGTCATAAAATTAAAATAAGAAGAATGTTATATTAATTACTTGTTCCACCTTATTTTATTCAAAGATCGATATTTGATTGGACATCAAAATTAAGTAATAAAAAATTTAACGTAAATATATGTAGAATATCAAGATTACAATTTTAAATAAATAGTGATAAAATTCTATACATATCACTATCAATAACCAAATCTAATTTCAAGACATCAATAAGCCATTACCCATAATACAAACCGTCTAAGCTAAAACATGTTCTTAATGTAGAATAAGAGAAGACAAAATGATATTAAAATCATATTATCTATCTATATTACCTTAAAAGCATGAACTCCAAACTTGAATGTTAAATTACTACAATATTCTTAACTTAGGTTGTGACTTTTCTGATGAGTTGTGACTTTTCTGATAAATTGTGACTCTTTTCAAAGGGTTGTGATTTTTCGATGAGTTGTGACTTTTCGAAAGAGTTGTGACTTTTCCAAAGAGTTGTGACTTATTCAATAAGTTGTGACTGTTTCAATAAGTTGTGACTTTTTCAAAGGATTGTGACTTCTCGAGACGGTCATGACTTGTCAGATAAGACACAAAAAACAGTTGTTCATAATACTCTTTGTTGACTATAAATAGAGGGGTTTCCTTTCATTTTTCAATCACAATTTTTTTTATTTATCTTCTACTCTTCTTCTTCTTGCAATTTAAAAAAATTCTTGTAATTTATTGTCGTTGAGTGAGTTCGAAGTTCAGCGGAATATGAGGTACCACTATTCTGATTAAGTAAGTTGTTCTATCCTAAGATGATATATTTCTTAACTTCGAGTACTTATGGAAAATAATTTTGATGATACAATAATTATTTTTTTGCTTATTATATACATTAGTATGTAATGTTCCAATATATGAAGTTAACGGGATGATTTGTTTTTGTTAAAAATTTCTCTTGTGATGTAGATATATGCTTCTGAATATCTTTTCCAAAATTATTAAACTTCTCATGAGTTAGAGAATTATCACAATTTATTTTTTGATGCTCAAGACAAAAGAATGACTTTATTTATCAATGTTTCTTATGTGATTTAGATTGTCAGAAAATTTGCATCAAAATAGTTATTACTATATAAACATTGACCTTTTATTTTACTGATTTTACTATTTCTTAGTATTTCAGTATTTTCAACGAAGAAAAGTTCATATTGACATTTGTATTAGTTTAATATAGTTTGTATTAGTTTTATATATATATATATATATATATATATATAATTTAAAATTTATCATTAACAAAATAAACTTTATATTCTGTAATATGGAATAAATATTTTCATTTTGTCCCTACACTAAATTAAAATCTAATAACTATAAAAATAGTAACATTAATTAAAAGTCCTATTTATTTATGTAAGTATATATTTATTAGAAATTCATCTATTGCACATTAATTCTTTATTACATTATAAATTCTCTTAGTTATTACTAATTATTGCAAACATTATTCACACTCTTTTACATTTTTTAGTTATAATATTATGAATTCTCATAGTTATTAAATTAATTATTTCTATCTTTCATCTTTCTTTATATTAACTTTTTATCAATAATTTTTCGTATTATTATACCGCCGCTTTATATGTGATAACACGGTGTTATTTTTCCTTGGATTAATCATGCTTGGTTAAATGACTTGAAAATCTTTTACAAGTATATAAACTATATCTTTGTTGGGTGTAAGATAAATAGGTAATTATATATATGATTTCACAGATAAAATATATTCTTTAATTTTAATTTTTTTGTTTCTCCGGTTAAAAAATAGAAACATTTCTGAGTTAACTATGGACAATCAGATAACTATCTTTGATTTTTGTACACAGTCAATCAAGAAGTCAAATATGAGAGCCAACAATAAGAATGTCATTTATTATGTTATAACTTATAAAATAAATATTAATATACAAAAATAGTTCTAAAATATAAAATGTAGTTATTCTCCACATGTTCATATGACATCTAAACAGATTAACGTGGAATACACGTGGAAAACACATCTGGTTAGATGACAAGAAAAATACACAACAAATATTGTCTATAAGGTAATATTAGTGAGATACAGATAATTACATGATTGAACCTCATCAAATTGAAATAAATATATACATTATTGCATTTAACTAATAAAATTTTTCATTGACCATCTTCATAGGTTCACGTGAATAAGAGATATATATGACGATCCACATTGAACATTCACAAAAGAATCTGCAATATTATTTTGTGCAAAGCTTATTATTCAAATCT